>NW_015386584.1:912147-968024 GCF_001527695.2 Protobothrops mucrosquamatus | reverse complement strand
ACTTGGTTATTCCAGCTCGCAGGACTGGCCTAGGGTAATTTTTAGAGGGGTTTTAATCAATATTTTAAATTGGACAATCTTTAATATTTTTTTTTAATTAATTTTAAACCTGTATTGTTATTTATGTATTTTAATTGATTGTCAGCCGCCCTGAGTCCTACGAGGAGAAGGGCGGGATATAAATCTAAATAATAAATAAATAAATAAATAAATAAATAAATAAATAAATAAATAAATAAATAAATAAACTGCTTAACTCATACTTTGCATCAGTTTTCACACAAAAAGAAAGCATAGCCCAACATACCAAAAAAAACCACAGCAAAAGACAAACTAGAAACAAAAATTAAAATAAGCAAGAAAATGGTAAGAGAACACCTATCCGACCTTGACGAATATAAATCACTGGGACCTGACAGATTACATCCCAGAGTTCTGAAGGAGCTGGCAGATGTTATCTGAGAACCATTGTACCATATCTTTCAAAAATCCTGGAGCAACGAGGAAATACCTGAGGATTGGAAAAGGGCTGATGTGAAAGAAAGACAACCTGGGTTGTGAGAACCCTATATCTCACCCAGTGCTGGAATTAGGGGTGGATGCTAGGTGGGGTAGCTTCTGGGAATATAGATAGAGGCAGCTTTGAACCATGACTTCAAAGCTGGAGATAGGGCCAGGTTGTGAGATCTCTATCCTGAAAAGCTTACAAGGGAAAAGAACAAGAAACTGTTGTTGTTTTTCCATGCTTTCATTGGTACAATCCTCAGAGAGAGGGAGGTGGGAAATTTACAGAGCAAAAGGCAGTGTATAAAATGATGCGTGGACATGGTAGAAAGAAGAATGATTTCAAGATCAATTTGAAGAGGTAAAGTGAATGGTGTTGCTGTAATCTATCTTTGGTTGTTTATTATTTATCAGATTTATTTTATATACATTAACCATTTACATGGGAATATTTATTTTCTTACCTCCTGCTTCTGATGGCACCACAAGAAGCTGCTAAAAGTTCCTCAAAAGAAAAAAAGTTTATATAAGTCATTGGATGACCCCATGAGAGAGCTAGGGAAATCATTCAGCCCAAAGATAGAGAAAGCCCACCAAAGTTATGGAGCATGGTGAGGTAAATGTCAGACAATCAGAATTGATGATGTAATGTATGACCTACACAAATACCTGTTATGAGGGGATGAAGGGACGTGCTTGCTTTGAGACACTAGCCCTGAGCATAAGTTCTTCACCACTACACAGAAATAAAGTTCTTAACCTGTTCCCACCCATGTTTTGTGTGATCGTTGGCTAGCTAACAGCAGGTGAAATGAACCACCCAGCTTTGGGCTGGGCTAACACTTCTAATATCTTTTGCATTCACTTGCTTATTTCTGCACTTGGCATAAGGTTGCTTTACACAAAAAGGCACAGTGTGGTGGGTATTCAGTGCATTCAGAAAGTATTACAGACATTTCTAAAATTCTGTTTTTACTTTGTCATTATGGGATACCGAGTGCAGATTAATGAGAAAAAATGTAGAACTGTAGAATCAGGCTGCAACATAACAAAATTGACAAGAGTGAAAGGGGTCTGAATACTTTCTGAATGCACTGGGTGTGTGTGTTGCACAAGCATCAAATCTTTTCCATTTTAAACCCTCCAGTGAAACAATGAACAAACAGTATAATCATAAAAGAACAATTCAGCATTAAGAACAGAAAAATATAACAGCAACAAAAAAACAGCAAGCCAATATAAAATATTAGGCAGTAATTAAAGGCCTTAGGAAAAAGAAAAGTTCAAAGATCTGGTGCCAGAGAAGAGGCACCATACAGTAATTGGAAAGGACTTTTCTCCGATATTGTCACATGTTCTCTGATGACTGAACAAGGGCCCCTGAAGAAAATTACTGACTGGTATAAAGATCCATTCACTTCCAAACAGAGCACAACCCAAATCTTTATCTGTTCAACTCCTTCATGACTTTTCCAGAATAAATGTTTTGCATTAAATTTTGTGAAAGTGGATCCAATATATGTTTACTGATAATACCCCAAATAATGGGATATTTTTAGTTATAAAGATCCATAAACCTTTGCAACCACAGTAGTGATATACATTGGAAATTAGCAGAACTGTACTGAACAGGCTAAAAAAAAGGGGGGGGGAGAGGAGGAATTTCTAATGACTATTAGCCATTATTAGCTAAAGAGAACTATGTAGTTAGAATACTGTTAGAAATTGAGATTATGCCATGCATTCAAACGAGATCTTTAGCAGTAGGTGGGAACATGAATTAAGCGCATCTCTTCAAATCAATGTACAGTATGTGCTCATGTATAACCACTTTATCAGGAAGACAGCAAAGTAGATTATATGTATACACACACACACACTGAGCTAGGAATTGTGTACAAAGCCACTGTGCAAGCCTTGCATAAGGCTCATCTGCTTTAATGATCCAGAGAAAGGGACTTTATTTTATGCTCCCAAAGTACATCTTTCAAATGCTTTGCATCGCTGTACTACAAACTGCTGTATTCAAATAATTAGAAATTGGTGCTGCCAACTTGTGCTACTCATTAACATCCCTGGGACAGCTGGTTGATATGCATCAAAGATACTGGACCAAGCTACTTGACCAGCAGAGCAATTATTTTCTTCTAACGTCCTAGAACACAGCAAGCACACTGGGCTATAAATCATATTTTATTTATGTATTAGTTAAAGAGCAGGCTGTAAAACATTAAAAATTGTAAACTTTTGCTACAATTATATGAATGTATTGTTACCGCTGGAATACTGAAACTTAAATTTTACTATTGTACATTACAAATTTGGACCAATAAAAGATACTAAAGAAAGAGTTTCCACTGATATCCATAGAATTGAAATGTAATACTAGGAAAGAACTAACCATTACCAAAACAAAGTTGAAAACATAAAGAACATTTTTTTCCTTTTATATTATTGTCTTTTTCCAGACAAATAAAATATTCTTTCTATATTCTTTGTAATCAAATAGTATTTTGCAGGAAGGCTGTTTGTGCAGGGAAGAGGATGAGATTGGCTAAAGCAGTGATGGCGAACCTTTTAGAGACCGAGTGCCCAAACTGCAACCCAAAGCCCACTTATGCATTGTCGAGTGCTGGGAGGGTGTGGCCCGTTGGCTGGGTGTGACCCATTGGGTGGGCGTGGCCCATTGAGTGGGCATGGTTGAGGTGGTAACAGCAGACTGGGTGGGACTAAAAAGTTCAATCAATCAATTCCAACTTTGCGAGATCTTTTTTTTCCCACGAGAAGTTGAAATTGACTGATTGAACCTTTTTTTTTTTTGCACACGGCGGCGGAGGCCTAAAGCGAAAAGGTTTTATAAAACCCAGCTGAAGGCCTACGACTGGGGCAACGGCGCACATGCCCACAGAGAGGGCTCCGAGTGCCGCCTCTGGCACCCGTGCCATAGGTTCGCCACCACTGCGCTAAAGTATTTTAATGATGAACACAATTATTTTAAAAATCAGCTCTATAATTTTAGAATTAAAAGCTGTCGGATATTATTAGCCTTAGATTGGCAACATACATGCTTCTGGGAGGACAGCGGGATTTAATTAGAAATAAAGTTGTACATTGATAAATAAACTTGTATATTGATAAGCTTGTATATTGAGAGAGACAGAGAGAAAGAGAGGGAGATTTGTAAAATCACCAAGATAGTATTTTATGCAACTGTTAAACTTTATTAAAATAATTTTCAATAACTTTTGAGGAAAGTATTTTGTTTTTTGAATCTTATTGAAAAGTACACTGGTGTGATCTGAGCCAAAACGGTAAAATGCAATGCTTGTTGTATCAATAGGAGGATGCATGCACTAGTCCAATGCTGCAGCTAATATCTGAATATTTAATAACTCATGAATAATACAAAATGTTAGCTAGCTTATAGTGGAACCGCTACAGCTGAGCTCTAACATATTTCCAGCTTAATACTCAGCTGTTCATGAAGTTGTACCAAGGGTCTACATTTATCAACTTTCAGTCAATTATCTGCCCAATTTAATTCTTGTTGCAGTTGTTCCACAAAACAGAACTCTTCCTACTGACCAGAACCCACCATTTCTGGTATTTTCCACAGGACAGTAAGCAGCATTTCATTCTAACTTACATAAATGAACTTACAATAGCTTCATCTCCCTTTGCTCATCCTTCCACCCTATTTCTCATTCTCTGTCTCTATATAAATGAAAGTAAAGTTTACCCATTTAATTTGGACTCCTGCTCATTCCCTACAGCAAGACTGAAATCCATAATATACCATTTTCTCAGTCAAATTGGGTTTTAACAAAGCAACACAATATAGTATATAGTGTATACTCCATTAATTAAATGCTATTTAACTTCCTTTTCTTCAAAGAAGCTCTACAGCAGAGTGTTAGGTTAAACTGAGAAAGAATAGTTAGGTCAAGATCACTTTATAAGTTTGAATCACTTCTGTTTTTCAACCACAACAATATGTTAGATAAACATCAGTGTTATGTAATATACTTTCCAAAAAAAGAAAAGAAAAGCTCACAATTTAAGCACCGTGCTCTATGGGCATTGTAAATTTATGAAACAAGATTGTTTCATAACTTTATGACTATTCATTGTAAAGACTTAATTTGTGTATATGTGTGATTGCTTAAAAACAGTTTTAAAAAACCATAATTAGTGTAAATTGGATGGTTTCCTGAAAAACCTTATTTTGAATTATTCACATATTCTGGCCATTAAAAATTCATACACATTATCGAATTCCATAAATGGGCTGCGTTCAGAAATGTATATAGGTAGTCATTTAATAGGTAGTCATTTCATTTAATGATTGTTCAAAGTTACAACAGCACTGAAAAAGTGGATTCTGATGTTTTTCACACTTGTGACCTTTGCAGCATCTCCATGGTCATGTGATCAAAATTCAAACGCTGGGCAGCTGGCATGTATTTATGACTGTTGCCATGTCCCAGAGTCATGTGATCACCATTTGCAACCTGACAAGCAAAGTCAATGGGGAAGCCAACAACCGCTGAACAACCATATTACTAACTTAACAACTGCAGTCATTCACTTAACAACTGTGGCAAGAAAGGTTCTGAAATGTGACAAAATTCACTTAACAACTGTCTTGCTTAACAATGGAAATTTTGGGCTCAGTTGTGATTCTAAGTCAAGAACTCCCTGTGTATACAGTGTTGTGAAAAGTTGAGCTTATCTACTGCAATTGATAGGAACCTCTGGCTATCTAGATATTCTTAAACTACAGCTCCCCCATCCAGTATATCCTGTTCTGAAGAATTGTGGGAGCCTATAAATATTTGCCCTAATTTAGTGAATCTTAACCACCATATAAACAGGCTAAGAAGGCTTCAAGAAGCAGCTTTGTTGATACTTAAGCTAGTTCCATAATAGTTTCAAACAAACTCAAAAACAAGTTGTTATTATTACAATGTAAATTTAGCAAAACAAGGTAAAGACAGATGGATCTGGAAGGAATCAAATTAAAAGCGAGGCCATATGCTCTTTGTCTATACTCCGTTGATGAAATATAATATTTTTGTAAAGGATGTAATCTGAAATCTGTGATGGACATATATAATATTATACTAGAATGTATTTATATTGTTCCCTCAGAAACTTCATTTATAACTGCAAATGAAAATAAAGACTGTACCTCTGGGCAGACAAACAAAGCAGCACAACTCTACTGTCATTTCTGAATCCTATTTTGTTGTTGTTGTTAATTGCGAAGTCGTGTCCGACCCATCGCGACCCCATGGACAACGTTCCTCCAGGTCTTCCTGTCCTCTACCATCTTCTGGAGTCCATTTAAGTTCACACCTACTGCTTCAGTGACTCCATCCAGCTACCTCATTCTCTGTCGTCCCCTTCTTCTATTGCCCTCAATCTTTCCCAGCATTAGGCCCTTCTTCAGTGAGTCCTTCCTTCTCATTAGGTGGCCAAAGTATTTGAGTTTCAACTTCAGGATCTGGCCTTCTAAAGAGCAATCGGGGTTGATCTCTTATAGGGCTGACCGGTTTGAACACCTTGCAGCCCAAGGGACTCGCAGGAGTCTTCTCCAGCACCATAGTTCAAAGGCCTCAGTTCTTCGACGCTCAGCCTTTCTTATGGTCCAACTTTCACATCCATACATTGCAACTGGGAAAACCATGGCCTTGACTATACGCACTTTTGTTGGCAGGGTGATGTCTCTGCTTTTTAGTATGCTGTCTAAATTTATTTATTTATTTATTTATTCCTATTTACGTGATGTCATTTTAAAAGTTCAAATGGTTTCACTCTTAATCTTATAACTGCAGATCTTCTGTCAGCTTTTCCCCCCAGGTCCTTAGTACTGTCAAAATGTGGTTTAATTTATCACAAAAATGGCAATACTTGGATTTTTTTTTTTAACTTACTGATTTTTCAATTGTTTTTTCCCAATAAAATAATCACAGACATCATCCCAACTCTTTGTATGGTAGACATAAAGTTCTTAGAAGAAGACATCTGGAGCTTTTCTTCAGCTATTTTTTCCTTAAGGAAAAAAGCTAGAGCTATGGTTGAAAATTAAAGTTTTAAAGGATGTTTGAGCATTTTTGTGATTTCAAAAGTGGCTTCATGTTAAGGAAACAGACTGTAATCCTTTCACCACTTTACAATAAAAATTATCATATATAAATGTCTTTGTAGGGTGCTGTTCTTAAAGGCACACTGAGAGCAATTACTTGAAAAATTAGCAATTCTCTCTGGGACTCATGTAATGCAACCATCCATTAAATGATGTTATGTTTCTTATTTTTATATGTTTTACATTTATGAGCTTCCTTTTAGTCCCAGAGAGGAACTATAGCGATTTACAGTATAAAATGTAAAGTAGTATCAAAATACACCTATTTAGAAAAAAATCTTTAAAAAATAGAGGGTGATTTATATGTAAAGTATGTCAGGGATTTGAAATGAAAATTTTTTAATCATCCATTCAAGCTAGGGTTATTAGATACCTGAACAAGTAAAGCAAGACAAGGAACATTGGAAAGGACGAGGACACACTTTAATTTTCTTGGCATCAGCAACAAAAATTACAGTGAAATACTGCAAAAAAAAAAAGGGTGGGCTAGATGTATATGAAATCATTTTTTGCAGCTTCATAAAGAGTGGCTTTTCAATTGTATGAATGTGCTAGAGCTGGTTAGACAGCAAAAGCCTTAGCATGTAATTCAGGGGTGTCAAACTGCCGGCCCACGGGCCGGATGCGTCATCCAGAAACCACACCCACCCCATTGCCGGCAATGGCAAAACCATCCCGATACGTTGCGCGACGTCATGTGACATCGTGAGTTTGATATGTCTGATGCAATTGGTTCAGATCTTGTCAATTTCAGGCAGCAGTGGAGAGTATTACAGGTAATCCTTATTTAACCACCACAATTGGGAAGGGAACTCCCTTGCTAAGCAAAGCAAGTGGGAAATCATGTGACCATGACTTACTTTTCTTTTCCCTACTCCCCTGCCCTTTGGAATGCTCAATCTAGCAGTGCAGGGATATCTGACTGACAAGACTAATCAGTTTCACACTTTCTGGCTTTTGTTTTCGCTTAGCCATTCCCCCATCTTCTGAAATGTTTACCTGGTGCTGAGATAATTAGCAAGAGGAGAATTAATGTTTGTATTTACATTCATTGGAAAAAAAGGGAGTACAAGAGAATAAGCAGGCACATGCTGGCGAGTACATATCAAAAACAATGTCACCAGTTGTGAATGCAGTTGGCAAACAGTCACTGCATTCCCCATTGTGTGCCTGTTTATTCTCTTGTAATCCCTTCCTCTCCAATCTGTCTGCTTTGGAAGGGAGATTGGGGAGAAAAACAACATGTCAGACAAGGGGTCAATGTATACTTAATGTAATGGCAATCATGTGACTGAGAGAACCTGTAAAGGTCATAAATGCAGGCATTGGTCATAGAGTTATTTTTTGCAGCACCATCATAACTTTGAACAATTGCTGAATAAGATAAGTCAATAAGCAAGAAATGTAGTATGGCTGTAATATAATTTATTGTCCAGAAAAGGAAAGACAATTAGTGCAGTCAACTCTTTTGGCTTTTATTGTTTATTCAATAAATTAAATAGTTAAATAGGATACACATGAGCCAGTAGTTTGATTCAGCAACTAAAAAGGCAAATGCTATATCAGGATGCAATAATTGCAACATAGAATTTAAATCAGAAATAGTAGTTTTTCCAATCTACTCTGCCATGGTTAGACACCTTTGGAAGTATTGTGCCCAATTCTGGAAACTATAATTGAAAAGAAACAATGTCAAATTGGACCAAGTTTAGTGGAAGGCTACCAAAGTAAAGGATACAAAAAACAATCCTATGAGGAAACATTAAAAGATCTGGATATGTCTACACAAAAGACTACTAAGGATGAAAAAGTAACACCCAGAAATGGGTGGATTTAGTCCCCATTACCCCAGAAGGCAGGATTTCAACCAGTGATCTAAAACTACAGGAATGGGGTTCGGGCTAGACATCAGAAGGATCTTCCTGATTATATATGCTATTAACCAGTGGAATGGGCTGCTACATGAGGAGTTTGAACAGAGGCTGTCAGATTATCTGATAGATCTTCCACCACTAGGTGCCTCCTTCAATGCTAGTTTTATGACTATAGAGCAGTGTTTCTCAACCTTGACAATTTTAAGGCATGTGGACTTCAACTCCCAGAATTGCTGGCTGTGGAATTCTGGGAGTTGAAGTCCACATGCCTTAAAATTGTCAAGGTTGAGAAACACTGCTATAGTATAGAGTAAGACCATTATATTGTGAACATCCAATTTATTACTAGATGATAACAAATAATTAAATGCTTTTGAACTGAAAAATGATTCCCTGCAACCAAGGCGCTAACCTCCGTTAGGATTTCTATTTGGAATGGTTCTCAGCCACAAGTTGCTTTGATAAACTTTTTTAAATGAACACGATTACCTCAGTGAACTATATCTTCCTACTTACCCCACAAAATATCATAACTAAGCAAAATGGGGAGTGTCCTGTTGCAGGGGCTTCCACAATAGGTTTCAAAAAAATCAAGATGGCAGCTGTGATTGCCTTTTTGTAGTGCACATATAAAAAGGGGGTACAGCTGGCATTCCCTAGTTTCAGCTGCCACCTTGACTTTCTTCCTATCCCTGCAAAGATTAGGAACTGTGTTCTCGACCACCACTTTGCTTTTGGCATTGCAAACCATTTTCCAGTGTAGGAAGACCAGATGATGATTAACATTAATTATTAAAATGCAGTAACGGCTGAAAAGTTGACAAGTCTTCCATATCAGTTTTGCCCATTAGTAACGGGCAATGGTGCTTGAAGATAAAGGCTACTTTATAGTAATTTAAAAGGCATAGCTCAGACAGAGATTTTAAAAACACACTCCCTGTAATAACTATATCCCCAGCCATAGAATACGGGAAGCTTGAGGGGTACACGACCTGCCCATTCTTCCAGACCACTATCGTTTCAGGTGATCAAATATGCGGATAAATTTAATAAACGGTTCCCGTTTCCCGCCTGCAGTCCTCCTGGCCGCAAGGGGGCGCGTCTTGCCATCCACCGTCTAGGGCCGCCTCTGGCTTCACTTCCGGGCGGTTGCACCCACTGGCTGGACCTCGGTTTTCTATTTTCTGTTTCTTCTCCTCTTCTCAGGCCGGGGCAAAGTGACGCTCACGGCGGGCGAGGGCAGCCGGTCTCGGGCCGGGCCCTGACTGAGGTGGCGGGGAGTGGGCCGCGCGAGCCGCATGAGTGGATGGAGCCGGGCTCTGGGCTGCAGCGGAGGGGGCCGGGGCTCGGCGGAGGCGGGCTGGGCTCGGCCGGGGTCTCTCCCGCGCTGTCGGGGCCTCAGGCCCGCCGCAGGAAGCAGCCGCCGCGGCCGGCCGACTTCAAGCTGCAGGTGATCATCATCGGCTCGCGAGGCGTCGGCAAGACCAGCCTGATGGAGCGCTTCACGGACGACACTTTCTGCGAGGCCTGCAAGTCCACCGTAGGTACGAGAGGGCCGGGAAGAGAGAGGAAAAGGGTTATCTCGCCTTGGGAAGAGATGGACGGCGCCAGATCGCGTGAGAGGCGGATGCGGGGAAGGGGGAGGGCGAAGGGCAGCCGAGGGCGCCGTTCAGGGCTGGGCAAGCGTTGGATTTGCGCTTTGAACTCTTCCGCCTTTTCTTTCCCGGGGAGGCCGCTTCCCAGTTATGCCGGGGCACATCCCGAACAACGACTGGCCTGAAATCCTCTCCCCTCCTTTCCCTTGCTTCCAGACGCTCCGTGCCCCGATCTGAAAAAGTGAGGATAACTTGCAGGATGTATGTTGTTGTTGTTATTATTATTATTATCTGAAAAAGTGAGGATAACTTGCAGGATGTATGTTGTTGTTATTATTATTATCTGAAAAAGTGAGGATAACTTGCAGGATGTATGTTGTTGTTGTTTTTATTATTATTATTATTATTATTATTATTATTATTATTATTATTATTATTATTATTATTATTATTATTATTTATTGAATTTATATACCGCCCTATCTCCCTTACGGGACTCAGGGCGGTGAACAGGCGATAATAAAAACCACGATAAATATACGCAAATTTCTGTTCTAAAATCAAATTAAATAACAGGCCTGCTCTAAAAATACCCCATACAAAAACCCCACTAAAACATAATCAAACTACGCCAGGGAAACTCAACTTTTAGAAATAAATATGTTTTTTTTCCACCTTTTAAGATGTGTAACTTCCAACTCCCAGAATTCCCCAGCTATAGAATTCTGGGAGTTAAAAGTCATAAATCTTAAAACTGCCCAGATCGAGAAACACTGTGCATTGTTTTAGAACAGGATGGGGAAGCAGTATTTCTTGGTTCATCAGGGAAGAAATTGAAACATAAGACTGCCAATACATCAGTCCTTTTATACACTTTTGTGTATGCTTACATCTGGGATATTGTGAACCCCTCTCATAAGTAATATCCTTTTGCTTCATAAAGTGTAAACTGTAAGAACCTACAATCCTCAATTAAAATGATTGGAATTATTCTTTCGTTAGGAAATGTTACAAACTTTCACAGAATTTGTGTCTGTAATTAGGTTTGGCTATTTAGAAGATTAGAGTGCCAATTTCATAAAGGGGTTAAGGCATCAGATGAGAAACGAAGAGACCATGAGTTTTAGTCCCATTTTAGGCACAAAGCCAGCTGGGTGACCTTGGGCCAGTCACTCACACTCAACCCTAGGAAGAAGGCAATTGCAAGCTACTTCCAAAATCTTGCCAAGAAAACTGCAGCAATTTGTCCAGGCAGTTGCCGACTCAAAGGCTCCCTCAAAAAAGATGATATTTGCCGTTGACTACTAAGGTGTTTTTTTTTTAACCAAGCATCAATGGGCCTTCAATAATCACAATACAGTATCTGTCCACTGCTACTGCAGGCACATTCTGAGGCTCGTTCTGATCATTTGGATATGACCATGGTCAGCTGTGATCTAGCTGCAAATATTAACAAAATTGCTTTTTTATTAAAGGCATGTGGCTGTAGATCTCCCTTTCTTGTTTTGTTTCTAGATTGTCAACTGCAGCATGATAGCTTTTTCTCATTGGAAGAAGCCAGAGAGGGCAACTTTAAAGTATAAGATTGTCTTGGTATCCAGAAAAACCTGTACAGTACTACATTTATGCCATTTGACAAACAGATCAGAGAAAGATTTGCTTTTAAAATTATCAACCATTTGAAATACTCCTCTATGGTTTATACATTTTTCCTAAGGAAAAACGGGTTGTCATGGGGCAGTGCTATGCATATTTTTTCAGAAGTAAATTTCACTGTTTGCAATAGGATTTATTCCAAGGTGAAGTTAGAACTTAGTATCTTAATACAATTCTTTTGAGTGAAACCTTTATGGATTACTTTTAGTAATTTATAGAATTCCTGCTTCTAATAATACTTCACGCATTTCTTTTGTCTCTTGGGAAACCTCTGGATTTGTATGCTTAATTTGAATTGGAAAGATAATTTGTAGTTTGAGTTAATGAAATGCATTAGCTATATCTGTTTCCTGACCAACACATAAAGACTGATGTTGATGAGCAAGTTGCTTTTCGTAAAAATTATACTGGCAGTAGTGACCTCTTAAAAGAAATATACACTGAACTTCATTTACTAGGTTCCCTAATATGTCTTGAAAACCACTATCCTGAAATACACTTCAGAAACCAATTAGGTAATTCTAGCAGTTCATTGTATCTGTAAATAGATAAGTTATTCTTATTGGAATAGACAAATTAAGAAATTAATTTTCCTGATCAGAGCAGATCAGATTTACCTTTCCTAAAATATTTGTTAAACATCTTTATTGTTTATTTGTTTCACAAGGCAAAATTTCATAGTTGTGAAAAAAATGCAGCTGGAACTTGACAGCAGGGGCACTTGGTTTTTAAGGTGGCTGATACATTGTTTTAATTGTCTGTATTCTTTATTCCTATTAATTAATTTATTGTAGTAGAATCTTACAGCAATCTTATAATATTTAACTCAAGATCAGTGATGTTTGCATACTAGTGAGACTTTATAGGACTGTCCACTATATAAAATTGCAGGGAATATTTCTGTATGCTTTTCTTTTTACTCAGGTTAATGATAGGTTGATATACATTTAAATGGATTTATATAAGCCTCACTGAAATACATTTTAATACATATAATTTGCATATACTACATTCATTAGATTTTTAAATTTAATAGTTCACACTCTTGATTTTTTTTCTTTCCTTTATCATGATTAAAAGATGGGATTTCTTTTTATTTAATGTTGGATTAATTGCTATAAATGTAACTTAAATCAGAATATAGTTATATTATAGGTATAATAACGTTACTTTGGCTTCAGTCCTATACTTTGGAGCATATCTCATTGCAATCAGGAGCACTTACTTCTGTGTAAACATGTACCAGGTTGCAATACATGTTACTTTTAATAGTAACTTACCAACATTCATATGTACACTAACTTTAGAAACTGGAAACATGGATTGCAGAAGTTAATGAATAGCTCTGACTCATTTTTTTTTTAGTGTTTTAGTAGCTGGTATTTCCTACAAAATGCACAAAATCCCTCTTAAAATCTGGAAAATCCATTTCCCATCTTCCTATCTTGTGCTTTAATGTATGAGAATAGTTATTATGCCACACATCCTGCCAAAACTATTTCTGTAAACCTCTTCTCACATATCCACACTTTGGTTGGTTACTTGGTTTGTTGGTTGATTACTTGGTTACTTTGTATTATGTAGCTTGGTTACTATATAATACTAAGTATTATACACATATATAATTTACACATTTCCACACTTTGGTTACTTGGTTACTTAGTATTATGTAGCTTGGTTACTACATAATACTAACCCGTTATATGAATGTATAGATCACACATGTGTAAGTTTTTGGACAAATTTAAATTGTCTCCTTTCTGAGTTGAAGGGTAATTTAGAAGTTAATGGTAAATAACATGTTTATTTGATCTGCTTCATTTATCTTTTTCAAGAATAGATGTAGCTGACATGTTGAGCAAATATTTTTCTAAACAAATTGTAGGAGTAGTGTCAAACCAGAAACATTTCAAAGCTGCAAACTGCAATCTTCTCAAGTAGTCCTACACTATCCTGAAAGTGGATTTCTACTTCCCAGGGCACTTTGTCCATTAATCATAAGTGGTTTGTCTTGACCAGTCTACTGCTACAGCCAGACAGAAGTATAATATTGCCACCAAGATTTTAGTATTTGGCACCAGTTGAAAGGAGGGAGAATATATTGGTAACATTTAATGACAGAATTCAGAATGACCTTTCCAGGAGCTTCTAATAGTAGAACTTTACTTAAGTTCGACTGAGCCTGTATAACAAGGATCCCCAATCCCTGGGCCAGGGGCCAGTGCTGGGTTTCAGCCCATCTGGAACTGGGCCGCAGAAGTGGTGGGTGAGCACCCACATGCACACAAAGTTGCATTGTAAAAGCGGTGTGCGCACATGCAAAACCATCCCTTCTCCCTCCTGCCTCCACCAGTCTGCCGAGCCAGAAAGATTGGGGACTGCTGCTGTATAACGTATAAAGTAAAATCATCACAACAACACCATACACCAATGTCCCCTAGATCGTATGATCATGATCTAGGCCAGGGGTGTCAAACTGCGGGCCCACGAGCCAGTTTCATCATACCGAAGCTATGCCCACCCCATTGCCAGCAATGCAAAAAGAGTCTCAATACATCACGATATGTGACGTGGCAAGTTTGACACCCGTGATCTAGGTGCTTGGATTGGTTGCCAAACATCCCACAATAATGTAATCACCGTTTGCAGTCTTCGCTGGCTTCCCCAGAAATTCAGTGGGAAAGCTGGCAAGGAAAGTTGCAAGCTGCTGAACAACCATTTGTTCTGGATTGGACTATCTGTGAAAGCTAACAAAATTAAAATTGAATTAATATGTAGTAAATAAATGCTGGTTTTGAAATAAGAATCAAAATCCATGTTGAGTTATAAACATCTGAAGTAATATAAGAAGAAACAAAACAGGCATGATTTTATTTTATGATTAACTGCACTTTAGGTTTTGGATAATAAACTATTTGAGATTCTTGTTATTTTCAATTATATGAAAATGATTGTATGACTTGCAGGACTTCATCCACTAGGCTGTAGGGAAATTGCTGTGAGAATCTCACATCAATGGTATTTGTAGTTTTATCTTAGCATTTTTCAGAATACACTGAACTCTATGCTAATTGTTGTGACTTGTAGAGTAGCACAGGCTGCACAGCTGTAAACAGCACTGATAAAAACATGGTTTTGATTTTACAGTCTATTGCAGCATTATGAAGGCCATCTTTCTAACGTGTGATTTGGTCATGCTGAGCCAAGTCTAATTCTGTATTTGCTTTTTTGCCCTTTGGCCTACTTGTTCCTCAATTGACATAGCTTACATAGACTGCGATTCTATGCACAGTTATCTGGGGGTATACTCTAATGGATGCAAAGAGATCAATTCTGAATGTGACTTTTGGCATACCACTGAAAAGGATGGTCTTAACCCCTCTTCCAGTTTTGCAATGATAGTCTGAAGTCAATTTGTGAAGAAACATAACCTTCTATCATGAGTAGTAAATAAATAGGAATTGCCAACCCCTTTAATTGCTTTCCTGTGCATTTTTTCCTCTGCCTACCATAATTCTCACCTCTCTTCATCAAGAACACAAAGTGCTGCTATTATGTTTTTGTAAGCAACTCTTGGGGGTTCCTGTCCTAATACATAAACAGTGCCAAAGAGTACCTGCTAATAATTGTGTCTAAAAAAGTACATGTAATTTTCCTTCCTGTGACTTAGAGACAAAACCTCTAGATGGTGGGAGAATGTAAGTACCTCAGACTGTGTTAGTCTTTCATAAACACTTCATGTTCAAATGGAAAGAAAAATAAAGGTGACCAATGACAATAATAATAAGGCAAATAAGGAGTATTTTGGAAGTACTATAATGGGTAGTTTCTTTCTCCTTCCAACTCAGCAAGGTGAGAGACAGGCAGTTATGTAACTCTTAAATCAGATAATCTACATCTAGAGATATGACTTAAAATCCAAAAGAGCAACTGAACACATATCCGACTTTCACTGGTCAATTATTTTGGAAAATTTGATCCGTTTTTTTTCACTGATCCATTTTTTAGAAAGTTATATTATTATGATAACACCTATTAGAAAAGTAAAGGTCCAGTATTCCTTCAGGTACATAAAACAAGTTGAAAATGTTTAAATATCTTAAAAAATGTTTTTGTCATATTTTATGTACATTAGAAAATATTGTCTGTGTATGTAGTATACCTTTACATTGTCAATGAATAATGTTTCTGTGAGTTTAATGTATTTTTAATAAATATTGTTTGAAGCCAGTGATTCTGCACTCATGGCTGACCATTTACCTCATCCGTTTACAGTGTATTCTCAAGATCAGATTTCAGTATACTGTGGTATAAGTTATAATACTTAGAGAATATGTATGAAACATGGATATAATGGAGGATCATTTTTTGAAGTTTTGGGGGTTTTATTGGCAATAGTGAAACAAGAATATCACAGAATGCCATATAAGTTCCATGAGCACACTAAAGTTGAACAAAATTCCTTTCAGTAAGAAATCACCCTTGATTTTTCTAGCATGATCTTTCTTTCCACTGAGTTAGATCAAACTAGAAGTTTTTTTTTAATATAAAGTTTCAGATGGTTCCTATAAAACTGGTCAAGGTATGAGGCATATCTAGTTTAATTTGAGTAAATCATAATATTGAAATCTTTTTATTGAAAGAATTTTCAGTTTTGCAGTTAAGATCCAGATGCAATATCTGTCTTTTATCTCTTCAGCTTGCTTATATATGAACAGGCACAAAATTATCATACTTGTATTTGCATTTGCTATTTATTCCTCCTCTTTTATTTACTGTATTTTATTTATAGGTGTTGATTTTAAAATCAAAACAGTAGAGCTAAGAGGAAAGAAAATTAGATTACAAATCTGGTAAGTAAAAAATAATGCAACCAGCAGAATGTTCTTTTAAATTTTGTGTTCTTGCATGGTTGTGGTATGATGCCTAATATAATTAACTTTTAACTCATTTGCTGCTGAATTTTTTTCTCACACACAGCATATAACTATAGGAACTAGCAATTTGTGAAGTAGTGATCAGAAAGTAGAAATACCAGTTTGAAATAACGACATATTATTTATTGAACTGTAGTGTTCCTGTCTTTAAACCAAATTAGTTTACAATAATAAATAATAGTTATTAAATTATTTCTTTAAATTACATAAAAAATTATTATATTTATTTATATTCTGCCTAACTTCCAGGAACTTCAAAAAGATCAGTTAAATAAGGAGAATATATTTTAATGATTTCATACTTGAACAATTATCAAAAAATTTTGGCTTTTAAAAAAGCTGAGTTGGGTTGTCTAGCTTTCTTCTTACAAAAAAACAAATTCTAAAGGGAAAATAATAATGCAGCAATAGTGCCTCCTTCTCAATTCCAGCATCATTTTTTGAATCTAAATATTATTTAATTGGTAGTTTATTCACAGTATTAAACTTGGATGGGTTAGGAAAGTCTCTCTCATCTATGATATTGGCACCCATGAAAAAAATGAAATGAAAAAAATACTGTTCTGTGATTGGTGATCTCTAATAAGAAAAATATATATAGTTTTAACTCCTTATGGCCAAAATATGAGTGATGATTGTCATAGGCAATTTCTATGTTATTTCATTTCTGATAAAATTTTAAACTAGCATATTACATATCACAAAATTATTCACACTGGTGTGGAGAAAAAAGCTGTTGTGAGAGATTAATCCAGCTTTATTTGGACAATCTTCTTTAAGCTAGCTAATGTTATTAGTCCAGTGTATTAATAGTACATCTTGCATAATTAATAGTAGTAATAACTACTAGATATGTTAACAGCCTAGCAGGGATGAGGGGGGATTCAATGGTTGTTTGGATAATACCATAGAAACAGTTTAGTGATTCTTCTCTTGCACAGATGCAGTCAATTCAGTTTACTAACTCCTCTTGGCAGGTCACCATCAAATCTGTTTGTCGCACCTTGTGTTTGTCTTGCTTCCATCTGAGTTAATTGCTGTTGCATCTTTCGTATCATCCGTTACTCTAATACTTGAAAATTATTGGCATGACTTCATTCCTCATCTGTGTTCCCATCTGGAATCCTAAGGCCACAGAATTGGTACTTGAGCCAGAATGATGGTTAGCCATGATGGTTTGTACTGAAGCTAATAATGAGGTAATGTAGATTTTTTAATGTGCCACTGTCTTTTAGAGTAAAGTTAACCAATTGTTGTGGCTTGGTTAGAGTGATACTTAGAACAGTCTAGCTTTTGAAAAGCTACTGGGTGTTCAGTCCTTATTAACACATGATAGACACCTTTTTAGTTCTGAAATTCTCCATGCATAATATTTCTTTAAATATTTCAATGAAGGTTTTAAAAATACATTAAATTTAGGGCTTGGAATAGTATTTCATTGAAAATAAAGCTCATATGAGATTTCCTACACTAACATATAATAACATTTGCTAATGATGTTTGCCTAATTAGTTGTTTAATACTCAGACTACGTATGTAAAGCTTTTCCTTGAAGGTATGGAAAGGAAATCAAACAGTCCCCTTCTCTGTATTCCATGTCATTCAAATCTCTCCACCATTTCCAGTGGAAAAAGGTTAGAAATTACATTAGAAACAAAAACTGAGAAGATCCAACAGACTTGAGTCAAAGTTTCAAAGTAGCAAAAGGTGAGCATTCGTTTCAGAATGCCAAAGTTCTTAAATAATAAAAGATCCTTTCCCCAAACTGATTGCCATGACTATCTGCAATGCTAAACAAGCAAAAAAACCTGAACAAAACAGGGTGTCTGACTCCAGAGCGTCCCCTTTGGTGATTCCAGTTAAACACACTTTTTGGAATTCCTAGAGCAGTGATGGCGAACCTTTTAGAGACCGAGTGCCCAAACTGCAACCCAAAACCCACTTATGCATCGTCGGGTGCCTGGTAGGCATGGCCCATTGGGTGGGTGTGGCCCATTGGGTGGGCGTGGCCCATTGGGTGGGCGTGGCTGCGGTGGTAACAGCAGACTGGGTGGGACTAAAAAGTTCAATCAATTAATTCCAACTTTGCAAGATTTTTTTTTCCCACGAGAAGTTGAAATTGACTGATTGATTGAACCTTTTTTTTTTTGCACATGGCGGCAGAGGCCTAAAGTGAAAAGGTTTTATAAAACCCAGCTGAAGGCCTAGGACTGGGGCGACGGCGCGCGTGCCCACAGAGAGGGCTCTGAGCGCCGCCTCTGGCACCCGTGCCATAGGTTCGCCACCACTGTCCTAGAGGGTGGGTAAATCTTTTGTGAGTTTTTGAGGAGCAAGGCAAGGGCTTGTTGGGGAGGGCTCAGTGTGGCCACCTCTGACCAGCAGATCTTGTACTGTGCTCTCGGAATAAATTTCTCCTCTACTTCAAATTGCCCTTGTTCTGCATTCTTTAGTCCTACTTTGGAAATGGCTGTATAGTTGTTTCCTTCTAACAATTGTAAGGCTTTTTTCGATTCAGTGGAGTTGAGTAAAGCACACAAGGATTTTTCTCATCCATTTGAATTAATGAAGATGCACTTTAGATGAAAGACTTTCACAATACAAATGTGACTGACCCTCTATATTTTAATATTTGGACAAATTTCTCATTCAAGCTGTAGGATTTTCCTTTCTCCACCATTTCCCAATTCATCTTCTAAAAATCAGGAATCTTATGTCACTGTTGCATAATTTTCTTAAGAACTGACTTCAGCTGTAGAATTAAGCAGAAAGAATGTTAAAGAATCTGGGCTTCAAGCTTGACAAATGTTTCTGGTTATCTTTTATTTCCTGTAAAAATAAATCTGATTAGCAATGGATGGGACAGCATCAAGGAATTCCAGGTTGGAAGGAGGGGGGGGCTAGGAGAAGGCAGTTATGAACCATTTCTGTTTCGTTGTGTTCAAGAATCCAGTTTGTAGGACACTTTAGTTTTAATTATGCTGTTAAATAAGTATTGTTCCTTTACTTGTTCCTCTATTCTGTTTAGCACAAAACAATGATTTAATCAAAGCTAGAGTTCAAGTATATGTTTTTCATTTTAAATATGCCTTTATATTTAAGCCTTCTAAAAATGTTTGGTAAAGCTAATTTTCTGGTGAACAGGTGTAATTAAGACTTACATTTTCAGCAAAAGCAATACATCAAGAGATGCTGATTATTATATTAGAAATGGTAGCGTTATCATGCTAGGAATAGTAGTACATACTTATCACACCTTATTTTCATTTTATTTAGAAGTGCTTATATGGGCTACTTGGTCAATATTCTTTCCTTTTGTTTGTCCAATTGTGATAGGATCCCCAATTTGATAGGATTATTTGTTTAAATTAAATAGAAATGGGACTGTCTTGGCAGCAGTGAGTAGAAAACTGACTGTGATAAAATGCCACCAAGTACCAAATGTAGCATTGTTGTTACTGTTAAGGCTGAAGAACAAATTGGAACAACTTCATAAACATGGCACAACACAGGAGAACAAACTCATCAGGGCAAGATTCAGCAGTCCATATGCATTTAAAAGACAAAGGCCACTCTTTCAAAGACAGCGAAGTCCACATTTTGGACAGAGAGGACTGTCTGAAAGAGGGGTCAAAGAGACCATCTATGTCAAAATTGAACAGCCCTCTCTCAACAGAGGGAGAGGGATACTACATCATCTATCTCCAGTCTACAACACAGTCCTTTCACCAGTTCCAAGAAGCTCCACACACATTTGCACTACTCAGGTGACCCTGAAGACACATATAAGCTTCCAGGTAGCACTAACAACTCACTAAAAGAATACAAATGACCAGCTATCTGCAAGGAGTATAAATCTTTCCATTCCCCACCATCCAGTCAGAGCTGAAGAAGCTTCTTGGATAAGAAGCTAAATGTCTTCAAAGAAAAACAAGAAAGTCCAGTTGCCTTGTGAAAAAGCATCTTTGGGATAACAAATTGGAATCTTTCTTGGGCAGGCTACCTTTTCAGTATCCAAAAAGACTAAATGGATAGGGTGAATATAATTGCAAAAATTCAGTGGCATGAAAATGATTATGCAGCTTGGGCCTCCTTGTAAAAATTGTCAGTGTAATGATAAATATACATGATAAGGTCAGTGATAATGATGGATACTGATAATAATGAAATCTAGACAGAAACATTTGGTTCTGTCTAATGTGGGAGAGCAGCTGTTGTTTTTACATAGATATTTCCTTATTCTGCACTCTTGAATAGAAAGACCAGACAACCATTTGTCTGAAATGATATAGGGTTTCCTGCCTGAGCAGGAGGTTGGGCTAGAAGACCTCCAAGGTCCCTCTCAACTCTAGTAGTAGTAGTAGTAGTAGTAGTAGTAGTAGTAGTAGTAGTATTTGACATAGATTCAGTAGATTTATATCTGCCCTTAAAAACTGCTAGAATTCGTAAATGGAGAACTCGGAATGCATACATGTTTTGCAATTAATATATCTGAGATGTAGCATTGTCTTCTATATGATTTTCTATATAATACTGCTGTTTTTGTTCTTTGGTAGTATTAAGTCTTCAGTATATGCATACTGAAGGGTTTATGGCTTGTCTTCCCACTGTGGCTATTTTGTCTCTAAACATTTATCCCAGTTGATTGGAAGAACCTTCAAACCAAGCTTGTTAAGAAAGAGATTTTTGAGATAAAATAGAGTACATACAGAAACATTTTTGTATGTGCATTGAGTTTAATGAATCTCAGTCAGAATGTTCATTTACTCTATCTACATATGTATTGAGCTGTCATAATGTATGAGAACTGAAACTGGACTTAAGAATTGAGAAGGCAGGATTGGATGATTATTGGTAGCTAGGGGCCATAATTAACATGGAAGGAGTGCTGATAACAAGATGGGTGGGGCCATATATAGGGTGGGCCTGGATTTGAGAAAAATACGAGTTCTTTATGCCTATTTTAGAACATACTTTATGGTTGTTGTGTATTCTTCCCAACTCAGTTTTCAGCACTCATGCCGTGAGGCCTCAAAAAAGGGTCTTGGGGAAACACTGCAATTCAGAGTCACGTGTCCATTTCTGACTGAAAGGGTACTTTAGGCCTGCTTTGCCCCTCCCTCACGTTTCCAGGCCAGTAAAATTGATTTCCTTAACTAGCTGTTTTAATGTTAATATCAAGAATAATTTCTCTTTGGGGAGTTTCAGGCAGTTAATGCCTTCCTCTAACCTTCCAAGTCTTCAACCATTTATATGTTTTCTGTAAATGTCTGACGCCATTTAATGGATTGTCTGTTGTGACCTAAGAATGGGATTTGGCATGTTTTGCATTCTGTCTTGGATAAGAAAATGCAGTATTTGGGGAATCTTGATCAAGTCTGTTGTCTTAGAACAGGGGTTCCCAACCAGGGGTGCTTGGGTTTTCAAAACTATAGCCTATATGCATAATTTGTGGCCATTATTCTGAATTTTTGTAAGGGGTGCGAGAATATATCAGAAGCATTCTAGGGGTGCGAGGTATGGAAAAGGTTGGGAACCACTGTCTTAGAAGAACGTACCTTGAAGGTATTCCTGATGCTGAAGCTGTGTAAATCCTTTTCTAATCATATCAAAGCAAAAGCTGTTCACAACATGGCCAAATCAACCTTCTGACATCTAGAAAATGTAGATAAAAGGCAGCTTCTCTGTTCTGCATACCAGGCTGCTCTACACTGCCTCTTTCCTTGTCAATTTGTTAGAGTCATACTCTCTTCCTTATATAACAAAAATGAAAATTTTAATTTGTGTGTTAGAAAAGGTGCTAATAAGATTGTATTTGCTTTTTCTGGTCAGGATCTTAGAGAAAAGTACTGGAATTGCAAGTTCTCCTCATCAAAAAAATTATGTTGATAAATGAGAATGCCACTTGAAAGTCTAGTATTATAAATAGATCTAATTTTCCACATACAAGAAAAAGAGGTTCATAAAGGCATAACTTTTTGTAAAGATAATATAGCATTTTAATTATTTCAATATTCATAAAATATGCACCCTAAATCTATTAAATGCACTGTTTGAAAGGTACTTACGGTACATTGATATTTGAGTTTATTAATGTAAGGTATATTGGTACATAGTATAGGTGTGTACATTTATAGGAAATGCTTGTGCTTTGTTTAAGGCAGCTGATTGTCTGGAACAGATTAGAAGCTCATTTCTCTAAGAACTCAAAGTATGCAGATTAAAGTATGCATATTTTATATAAGGAATGTTCTAAAAACTCACAGCTTACAGGCTAATTTCAACTTTATTTTATCTATTTATTCAATTTATATCACCCCCATGATACCCATGTGACTCTGTGATGCTTACATAATGAAAAAACCCAATTAGAAATAAAAAGAAAATAAAGGCTATTTATTCACAGTTACTCCATCTGGAATCATTTAGAGTGATGATGTTATTATAGTAAAGTTAGCAATTATAGCAGTGTTGACAAAGAAAACTAAAAGAATAACCTTAATAAGTATTCATCTCTTCCTAGTAAACCCAAAAGAGTATGACAAACTGAAAGGATTTCCTCTTCTACATGAATAAAACCTGTAACTGGGTTCCTAAATACATTTATTAAAATTTTAAAATTGTAGTTGTACCTTGATGAAAATTAATAGTTATTCTCAACTCAAACAGGATTGAAATTCTAAAAACAAAATCTCTTATAACATACAACATCTTCGAATCTCTCATTGGAAACAAGGAGGATTTAATTATGAGAAAATGTGTTTGTTTTGAGATAAGTGATTTGAATATGCAGGAACAGGAAACATATGCTCAAGTCTTATCTCTTGCCATCAATGCTGCCCATGAGCAAATGGAGCAGGTCTGGATGCTTCTCTGTCTTGTTGCTATCAGAGGAAGCGATAAAGTGATGTCCATATCTAACTAAAACCCTGAGATTATGTAAATTCACGTCTCATTTCTCTGAACTTTCACTTGGCTTATGCTCTTGTGTTGTTGTTGTTTTTAACATACCACAATATATGCCTAGCCATAACTGGTAAGATTCTAAAGTAGAAGCTAGGGCACTAATAACAAGATTTATGATCATCATGTTGCATGCTTGAATCCACAGTCACATAGTTGTCTTGTATGAATTTACCACTGCAATCACTCACTGACTATACACATAGAAACAAGATAGCTTCTGCATGCACATTCCTTTACAAGAAATTATTTTCTTTGGGGGAGGTTTCTTATTTTTTTTTTCTTTAGCCCTTGCCTTTTTGGTAGGAAAAATGCAGACTTTAAGGCAGGGGTAGTCAACCTTGGCTCTTTTATGACTCGCTCAGGAATTCTGGGAGTTGAAGTCCACGAATCATAAAAGAGCCAAGGTTGACTACCCCTGCTTTAAGGTATAAAATTTATTATAGAAATTTGAGATGCTCTGTAAAGTAGTTAAATATTTGTATCTATATTTGCTGCTGCTTCCTAGGGACACAGCAGGTCAAGAAAGATTCAACAGCATTACCTCAGCTTATTATAGAAGTGCCAAGGGAATAATATTGGTATATGACATCACAAAGAAGGAGACGTTTGATGATTTGCCAAAATGGATGAAAATGATTGATAAGGTAAGTTTAAATTTCCCAAAATGAACAGGGTTGATTTTGGTCCTTAAAATAGGTTTTATGTCAGTGCTAAATGTGGCAATTCAGCTCTGAAGAGTTCTCCTACTGCAATGTGGCCATTATCTAGATCACAGGTGTCAAACTCGCCGTGTCACGTGATGTGTCACGACGTATCGTGATTTTTTTTTGCGTTGCTGGGGTGGGCGTGGCCTCCGTATGATGCAACTGGCCCGCAGGCCAGCAGTTTGACACCCCTGATCGAGATCTTTGAGTGTTAGCTATCAGTTCTCTAATATTGCATAATCAGGTATTTCCACATCGTTAATTGTTAAAATTGAACAGGGTATAAGATTAAATTTCACAAATAAGGTATGTGACCTTTTAAAAATAGGAAATACTTATGACAATGATGGCGAACCTTTTAGAGACCGAGTGCCCAAACTGCAACCCAAAACCCACTTATTTATCGCTGGGTGCCAGGTGGGCGTGGCCCACTGGATGGGCATGGCTATGGTGGTCATGGCAGATTGGTGGGTGTGGCCAAGGTGGGTGTGATCACCTCAATGTTGCTCGTGGGAAGGGACGCCTCTGGGGGCCGGGCAGGGTTGGGTGAGATCCAGAGGGTCTCTGGCAGGTGGGGCGGTGGGCAGGAGGCTCGTCCTGTGGGGAAAGGTAAGGCGAGGCAGGGTGGGGGTGCCATTGTCACACAGGGCAAGGTGAGGCAGGGGCCGGGGTGGCTGCTGCCTGACACCATCGGTCCCTGCACACAGAGGCCAGCGAGCGCATGGGTGCTGGGATGCATCCAGCCACGTGGGACCTCGGCGAGTTAGCGGGTGGCTGGTTGAAGAGGGCGGTTGCCATCTCTGGGGCATGGCGCGTGTGCCCACAGAGAGGGCTCTGAGTGCCGCCTCTGGCACGCGTGCCATAGGTTCGCCACCACTGACTTATGATTTTTACCTTTCATTGATTGATATTTAAGCATTAAGTGGTAGCACATTATTGAAAAGGCTGACTTCTAAACATAAACAAAAAAAAGCATAAAGTAGTTATATGCCATAAGCTTTGAGACAAAGCTTTCCCTATCTAATATTATTTAGTACATTATTTTTCTGTTTTTCATTATTTTATAGTTGCATAACAATAGTAAATTTGTATTAGAAACAATATACATCAAAAAGCCACCAAAATAAAGCACAATCATTCATGATAATATGTGCACAGATCCATAGTGTGATTTGTAAAGAACATACTGGTCAAATATCTTCACTCTCTTATATGAAAACTAAAGCCTCATTTGTAAACAGACATTTGTAAATGATTGTATTGTTTTTTTTTCTTTTTTCTTTTTTCTTTCCAGTATGCCTCAGAAGATGCAGAGCTACTATTGGTTGGAAATAAGTTAGACTGTGAAGTGGACAGAGAGATTAGTCGGCAACAAGGAGAAAAAGTAGGTCAAGATAAAAGTCAACATTCATTCTTGTGGAAATGTGAAGATCACAGAAGCTAAACATTGAATATATTTGTAATATCAAAACTATTTCCATTTGTTTGCCCTTAAGCACTTCTTAAGGCTAAGGTCTTACAAGTGATATACAGAATAAACCAATAAGGTGATCATTGAGGATTTCTGATTAATTTATATCAGGAATCTATATCTCTTACAGTATGTTAGTTTCCAAATCTAAAAAATAGTGTCATTTATTCAGAGGAATTCTGCCACTGAGGAATTTGCAAGGAAATAAAGATTTGCTAGGATTAGAAATCACCATAACGACAGTAAAAATAAAATTTTGAAAGACGAGATCAAATATTTTCAATGTTAACTATTTTTAAAAAATGATTTTTAAAATATTACCCATTTATAATTAAAATTATCTAATGTTATTGTAGTATACAGTAAGTTTTAGGAATTTGTTTTTCAATCCAGTGAAAGATTTTTGTAATTGAACTGACCCAGTAATATAAATCTTTATTTTTTTCCCCTAATAGTTTTCTCAGCAGATAACTGGGATGCGTTTTTGTGAAGCTAGTGCCAAGGATAATTTTAATGTGGATGAAATATTTTTAAAACTAGTTGATGACATTTTAAAAAAGGTAAATGATCTTTATACTGTAAGAAATTAACTTCCTATGAAATTTAATATAAGTAATCCCTAGACATCAGTGATTTAGTCAGAGCTAACTGTATTAATTTGTTGACTGTATATACAGTATTTATGAAACAATTTTAGCAGCTTTTAATTGCTGAATTATCTCTGCTTGCTTCAGTTGGCAGATAAAACTGTTTCATAGGATAATTGATTAATGTGGTTGAATGTTAATGTATATAACGAATAGGAAATTTTATGGATACTCCTTTAATATTACCTAAGAAATTTTAACGTAATCTTAATTTAAGGTACAAATGTAGACTAGATTGTGAAAGCAATACTATGCTTGCATTCTAGATTAGGTGTCTCATACTTATAGCCTAGCTAGGTATTACATACATTTTGTGTGATTGACTCTCAAACACAGTAGAAGAGAATTCAGTTCAGTCTGTTTTGAAGTCAAGGTGGTCTGATGAATGTTTGTAAGTTATACAGAAGTTGTCTGCGTCTCTGGATATAAAACGAAAATCTGGTCTTCTGAAGAGTGAGAAATGCTGTCAGACAGTGGCCAAAGTGACATGATTAAGAAAATAACCCTGTTGCACAGTGAAAATTGTTTTTCTATTTAATTAATTTATATTTAATGGTACACAGTGATATTTTTTGTTTTCTTCGCTTTTTATTTAAAAGTGACTCGTAGCAATGTATGAAACACTAAAATGCTGCACTGTCAGACTAATTAACTGGCCTCTGCATGGCATTCATGACCATTTGAGCTTGAAAAGAGGTGTAGAGCAATATCACCCTTGGCCACTTGAAGATCTGTGATTTCGACTCCCAGATTTCCCCAGCCACACATCTTCATGTCATGGTTGAGAAACATTTGATGTAGAGAGAATATAAAGGTAGACTTTGACTTACGACCACAATTGAGCCCAAAATTTGTGTTGGTAAGTGAGTTTTGCCCCATTTTACTAAATTTCTTGCCACATTTGTTAAGTGAATTTGGCTTCTCTATGGACTTTGCTTGTCGGAAGGCCACAAAAGGTGATCACATGACCCTGGGACACTGCAACCGTCATAAATACCTGTCAGTTGCTAAGTGTCTGAATTTTGATCATGTAATCACGGGGATGTTTCAGAGGTCATAAGTGTGAAAAACAGTCATAAGTCACTTTTTTCAGGGCTGTTGTAACTTCAGTCTGTCACTAAACGAACCGTTGTAAGTCGAGGACTACCTGTACTTATAGATGTATGTATATCGGCTTCAGTAGAATTCTGTGTAAGATGCTGCTGACGTGTATTTTTGGTGTTCATTTAAGATGCCTTTGGATGTAATAAGAAATGAATTGTCCAACAGCATCCTGTCCCTGCAGCCAGAACCAGAGATTCCACCAGAACTGCCTCCTCCAAGACCTCATGTCCGTTGTTGCTGACTTGCTATTGCTTCCCCCAGAGTGGAAAAGATGACAAGCAAAAAGAAAAGGCGAAAGCGGTTTCATTCTGTACTACAATCACGTGGCAGTTGTTTGTTGCACTTTGATTCAGAGTCAAAACTACACACTAATTTGTAAATACGCAGATATGCAAACCTAGATAGGATAATGCTGTAACTGGTTAAATATTGCTCTTTCCACAGATTTTTTTCACTTCTCTTTTCTCAGCCCTATAAATATTGTACAATTTGGTGGGAAACACAGTACTCCCAAACCTAGGATGTAAGAAATTAAATGCATACTTAATTATTCTCAACATAAATGTTGTAATAGTCCTCAATATAAACAGAATCTCTTAGTATATGGTGCTTTGATAGCTTTTTTAAAGAAAATATTTTAAATTTCAACTCAACATATATAAAGCTTTCTGAAGCAGCATTATCCCTTATAAATTCAAATAAATTGCTGGTAAAACACTTCTGTGTCTGATTATTCAGAAGTAAGTTCTTGGTCACTGGGCTTACAGGTTTATTCTAGGGTAGGGATTGATAGCCTTGAAGCCTTTGAGTGCAGTCCATCAAGTATCATAGTAGGCCTCCAGTCACTTCAACAGGTGATTTCAGGCAGGTATACTGAAGTGAAGGGGGATTGTATAGCAGCGGGATTGAGCTCTGAACACACAGGCAAATAGTGTCACCAGTACTTATTTATTTATTAACTTTCACCTTAGGCCATTTGTATGTGTGTACCAAGGCACTGTGTTCTGTGTAGTTTTTAAAGGATGAATTGGCACCTTGACCTAATTAGTGTCCTCAAACATAAATTAATTAGCAGTCAGATACTGTAAAAAGCAAAGAAATATTTGCAAATTATTTTTTAAAAAAGGTTTAAGAGTTATTTCTTCTGTCATAGACAAGTTCTTTTAAAGTTATTTTTAAACCATTTCCTATGTTATAAGGAATAATGTATGTTTATTTGTGTGAAACAAATTCTAAGCTAAAGAGGAATTGGCCTTTTTTATTTTTATTTTGGTCATAATGAATTTGTGAACTGTATCTTTTTGGTATATCTTTTATTAAATCTGCGCTGTATACCTTAGTTGTGATAAACCAGTAGTTTTGTATTTGAATAACTTGATAAGTCTTTAATGTTGTGGTATTGAAAAGCATTGTCGTTCTATACTAAAGACGTGCCAATAAACTTTTGTATTTATGAATGACAGTGGAACTGCATCTCTTACTGGAATGCCAAATCTCAAATACTCTTCTCCCGAGGATCCAATTTTGAGAGAAATTGATAAAATTATCTCTATAGTTGGTTAAACCTGTATATGTGGATGTATTGACTTGCAACAAAATCTTACGCATGCTTTTTCAGTTGTGAATTCCATTGAATTCAATGCAATTCAATCCATTATCAGTGTTTAAGACTAAAACCCTAATCAAGCTGCTATCCTACGGCTTGTTACAGTACTTCAAGATACTGTAGCAAAAGTAATGATGATTTATCAATGCATGAGCTTCAGTTATATGTACTAAGCAATTAGTCTGAATTCTGACTTTTCTGAATTATTTTTTTCAGATTTCTGAGACAAAAAACTACAGTTTAAGTATACAAAATGGTTTTATTGAACTTAGTACATCTTATTTAAATCATTTAGGTCCAAATAATTAAAAAATGCACAATCGAAATGTATTTCTTCTACCACAATGTGCCTATACAAGTGTCATTCTTCATACAGATACTTTAAGGCTTTCTACCATAATTGATTAGATGAAGTTTGCCATTTTTGTACCACTGTAAACTTGTATTATAGGTGATAACAATGAAAACAGACTTATGGACAATACATTTAAACTTGATAAACATTTAGGTGATTTTTTCCCCTGTATTTAAAATGTGTTGTTTGCTTTCAATTCTTGAATAAAAGTATAAGAAAAAAATTCTGTATACATGTTTACATCTTACCGGCACTGTTTCTTCTAATATATGGAGGAATTTATATATTTTGGATGCCTGGTAGGCCTTCAGGTGATAATTAAATATCCATATATACATAAGACTTAAAAAGGCCTTGGCTAAAACCTGTAGTAACAGGGAAATCCCATTAGGGGTCACTGGTTCACTTTATATAAAATATTTTGCATAGTGCACAACAGTTCTTAACTGATGTGTCTTGAACTGCAGTTTTTTCTTTACTACAGTTTTAATACAAAAAACAAAATCGTTGTCCCAAATAAATACAAAAAGGCAAGCTTGCACCTCCAGACAAGGGCATTAGGGTAAACATAATTAAAGAAATTCCATTAATGTGAAACTACTTGGGAACAAAAAGTGAGTGATGATTCAAGCTGAGTCTTAGGGTCTAGGGCCAGCCAGTGGTGGGATTCAGCCAGTTTGCACCACTTTGGCAGAACCGGTAACTAATTTTTTGTTGCCCAGGCCCAGAAGCGGCATCCACACAGAGAACTGGTTGTTCACATAATTGAATCCCACCACTGTCTAGGGGCCTTTTCAGTAGTGGTTCTGGAAAATTAGAAACCTATCATTGATTTGCACATAAATAAGAAAAAATCAAGGCAGAGTTATTACATCACAGAATTGAAAAGCCATTAAGGTGCACTTGCTCGAATGTATGAAATTTCCACCATCTATCCTACCTTGTTTGAAGATTCCCAGTGATGGGAATTACCATTTCTCTACACAAGTCTACTGCTCGATTACTCTTAATGACAGGATTTTATCCTAACATCAGAATCTACATTCTTGTAATTTAAGATAGGGGTCTCCAACCCCCAGTCCATGGACCAGTACTGGGCCGCAGCATGCCAGCAACTGGACCGCACAAACAAGCAAAGCCCCATCCGTGAGATGCAGGCAACATACAAAACCATGCATTATCCGGTCCATAGAAAAACCTCTCTCCACGGAACCGGTCCCTGGTGCCCAAAAGGTTGGGGACCTCTGATTTAAGACCATGATTCCATATTTGTATTCTGTAACAATGGAAAAATAAGTTGTGGCCTTCTATGTGGCATCTTTTTAGAAGAATACTATCATCCCAATTTGGTAACTCTTCTCATTGCAAACATACACATTATGTTTTTCTCCAAAGGATTTTATGGCGTTCTGATTTTCTTCATTGTCTTTTAGAACTAGGCGTGTCTATGCTATTCACCTCAGTAGCTCTGAGAATTTCATATATTTTAGTTTTCCCAGGTGCATTCGCTATAAAAGTTATTCCTGGGAGAAATTCCTGGATAACGCGGAAGGTCTCTGAAAGGGAACAGTGTTGCTTTGGCCCAGAATTGTATAGCTGCTAATGCTTTCTTGCCAATACTTCACTGGGTTTCCTAACTCCCACCATCACCATTTAATCTCTTTATTTTTAGAGGTTTTAAATTTGTGCCAGTTACTTGCTTCTGGTCTATCTGCTCTACTGCTTTCTTAAATCAAGAAATTGTGAGTTTTAGTTCTGCCTTAGGCAGGAAAGCCATCTGGGTGACTTTGGGCCAATCACTCTTAGCCCAACCCATAAGATTGCAGTTGTGAAGAAAATAGGAAGAAGATGTCATCTTATTTATAAAAATAAAGGCGGGTTTTAAAAAGTTGTTTAAAAAATGTAAAAAAAAAAAAGGTTTTTCCAAATCTCTTAGTGTAGAATTTAACAATTGGCATCAACACAAAGAAAACCAGCTATGTCATAATGTAACACACTGAGAAGGCATTCTGATGTTCTGCAGTTATTTTTAATTATAATTTCCACAGTCTGTTAGTCATGCTAATAGAGTCTGATAGAATTGACAAACTTTGAGATTAAATTGGTTGCCTTCTTTGCTCTAACATGTAAGCCGTTTGATAATCTAAAGCACACAGGATGCATTCAGTTTGGTAACTAAAGTATAAATCACACATCATGTTTAAGAGTTACTGATCCCATCCATACAAAAAGCCTTAGGTACCTCAAATCACAGTAATATATAGAAGATCAGTTGACTTAAATGGATCCTCCAAGTCTGTTTAAGTGCATTCTTGTGTCACAGCTATGTAATATTTCTAAGCACATTTCAGCTGGATAATACATTTCATTAAAAACAAATCAACGGTATTAGCTTTTGTAATTGATTTCTATCTACCGATTTAAATGGGGAGTGGGGGGTGGGGGTGGCACCTAGGTTAGAAACAATTTTGAAATATGTTCATGCCCAGTCTTTGCTTATGTTCAAGAAGTTGGACAAATTCTCAATAATCTTTGGGTGGTACAATACACTGTGACAGAACATTACAGAAAGCAGAATTCTTAAAACTGTTGGATACAGAATTGTGGCAACAGGTTACAGCTTGCACTAATAAAGAAGTGTTGTCATTTGAAAACGAAAGTGGCAGGGGATAGCATGATATATTTGATCGATGCACATGTTTGGAACAGGCAAAACTCCTGGAAAAAAGTGGGGGGAATGCCCAGAGGAATCCTGAAATAGGACCATGGGATGCACTTTAGCAATTACGATCAATAGCTCTGCCAGAAACTTGTTTTCGAAAGATAAACCATAGCATTTAAGCCAGTCTGATACATTTCAGCATGGTCAGCCATCTCTGAAATGGACTTCTATTTTTGGAAGATAAAGTAGATAACATTTCTAGAATATTTGATTAAGAAAAACTTTTAAAAGTAGCATGTCCTTAGTTTCAGTTTTTTTGCTGTCAAAATGTATTAATGCCACAGTTTTATCTGTACCTAAAGTTGAGCAGGGTGTAACAAATTATTTATTACATTAAAAAGACTTTGGTGCAATAAAACAGAACCTGTGTTATTCGGTTTTTATCTCTATATACCAGAACATCCTCTATCAAAAATAAAAAAGTTATGCTCCATAGAATACCAGGTAGGTGTAGCTGAAAATTCTGAAAAATTGGTTGTCAAATGATGTATTTGTACAAGTTTAACATGCCAATGAGCAGGAAAATACGTAACGAGAGCAAAAAGCAATGATTTTACATCATTTTCCAGAGTAAGCACATTTTCATGATCTGCTTTTAGATCCTTGAATGGTGAGAACTTCCCTATTATAAGACTAGCCAATATCTGTGAGATTTATACAAAACAGGGCTGGTCCAAATAGTCCAGATTGTTCAATGACCTATTCATGCAACTGCCCTTTATTATTTCTTTGACACATGTTGACTAACCTTGTTTTTGAAAATCAACAAAAGAATCACCAAACTTTAGCCCCAAAGAACATCTTCGCCTTGGAATATTTTAAGTGCAGAGGCTATAGTTGCCCTCCTTTAGAAATAGAACAATTCAGAATAGTGCTTACTGTATGGTGGGCAGTTGCTAAGATAGTAGTTAAATGTGTTTTCTATAAAAGGGACTTAGAAAAGGTGATGCCTAGATATTTAAAAGAGAGGTATTGCACTATTTATTGGGCATTAATTGTCTGTCTGTGTTGAGTATTACTTTTGCCGAAGACTACTACTTTGTTTTATTATAATTTATCTTCAGTTTTTTCCTTCCACAGTAAATATTTAATCTGGCTAATAATGTACTATACAGGAAATAAAAACTATAACATCGGCATACATTAACATAGAAATTTTCTGTCCATTAAGTGAGGGGGAGAAAAAATATTATGCCTTAATGGACACTGCAATATCATGAAGATATAAGTTAAATAATAAGGGAGCAAGTAAACACTGTTTAACTCCTTTTCAATAAAACAGGGTCTGACAAGGACACTTGTGGGCTTATTCTTACTCTGTCTATAATGTTAGTATGTAGTTATTAGTTTGAGAAAGTGCTTGTAGATTCTGTCCTTAACTAGTTTCTCCCAAAAATGAGACCTGTCAAAGGAATTAAAGCACAGATAAGGTTAATAAAAGTGACATAAAGCTGTTTTGTATGCCTATTGATATGTTTAAATAAGGGATTTCAAAGTGGCACTAAAAGGAAGTTATATCAATTATATTTGATTCTTGGGCACTGCCAGGCCCCAAGAATCAAAAGCAACATGTAGAGTTATTTCTGTGCAGTTTCCTTTATTGTTCCTCACTTATAGACAAAATATTGTCAAACTAAAGAATCACTAAAGATATACTCTGATAGATACATTGTCAAATTATTTGCATCACTATAGATACAATCTGGGAAGAGCCATTTCATTATATATTCAAGATGGACAGTATTTAATATTTATTTGCTACGTATATGTAGGGATGTGGGTCTATACATAGGCACATAGGTGTGCGTCATGTATGTGTTTCACTTTGAGAGCGGGCAACTAAATTTCATTTTTGATGTGTGCCGTTGTGCCCATAGTAAAAAAAAATGACAATAAAGGTTATTTTATCTTATCTTTCTTCCAGCTACACTTTTCTGTTGTTTTCCCCTCCCTTCTGGGAATCCAGACTTACAATCTTCTAGTTTCTAACCTGGTGCCTTAACCACTGGACCAAACTGGCTCTTACTGAACTACGTATATTTCTCAAAGTAAAAGTGTTTTACATACTCCCTGAAGAAGAACCGCCACCACAACAAAAGCCACTGATGTTCAAATGGTAGCAAAAAAATCTCTTGAGTGAAGTAATAAAAGAAGTATATTTATGACAGAATAAACAAATACTTGGATATCATTCTTCCAGCTTGCACAGACATACATGCCTGGATAAAAGCATATAATTTCTTCCAAGGCTAAATTCTATGTCTTTTGCATGAGCGAGAAGAGGTTCATTCTGCTCATGTATAATAGAAAGGCATCCATTTAATCCAGCTGCTTTGTTATTTTGTGCAGCATGACTCACAAGAACAGAGCACAAGATTAGTGGGTGGAAGTGATTATATAGGATCTTTATTTACCTGTTATGCAGCTGCCTAGGAAAGGAGCAAAAGACCCAGATTACAGGAAAATCACTAAAAGTCTCTTTAAGGGCAAAGGACCTAGTGATAGGAAAAGCTCGGTCTTTTAAAATGCTCCATATTTTCAAATGCTGCTCCTTATAATCCTTACTGAAGAGAAGGAAATGAGAAAATATAATATTGAGAATGTCAATAAGTGAAGGTATGTTTAGGTTCAGTTTGAGTTGTTTTCCATGCTCATTTTGGTAATCTTGCTCAATCCATGAATAGTGTTAAGCCAAGAAGTTTTTGCATCACCACACATTATTTATACATTTTCCCTTAAGTAAACTTAAGAAAACTCAGTGAAGTAATTGCCATCTTTGTGTGCTTGTGTGCGTGTGTGTTTTGTGTGTGTGTGTGTGTGTGTGTGTAAGGAAGCATTGCATTTCTGGAGCTGAATAAATGTGTTGTCTACCATGCTATATATACTACTAGCTGTACCCGGCCACACGTTGCTGTGGCTCAGTCTGGTAAAAGCGTGTGTTGTTTTTATGTCCAACAGATGGCGCTGTTTTTCAAAAAAGCACGTTTTTACCTGTCACAGGTGTAACATCTATATAATATAGGTATATAAAAACACGTGCATATTCGAATGCAACGTTGTGTCAAAATTTCAAAGCGATCGGTGAAGAACTTTCGGAGATTTAAGATTTTGAACAAACGAACATTTACATTTTTATTTATATAGATATCCATGTACATATAGACTTCTGTATTCTGGAATAAATAACAGACTTTCCAGAGGCATCGGGGTGGGTGAATTCAAAAACAAGATGGCAATTGCAGCCACATAATTGAAGTTCTCCTGTTTATTATGTCACATAAGATACCTTTTTTGACACACAGACTACCATGGAAAAGACAGCAGCAACTATAATTCCAAGGCCACATATTTTTATATAAAATGGTATTTACTGCTATACAAGACAGGCTACAAAATTATTATTTAGATCAATCAACTTATCACCTCTAAATTAGTTTCATTAAATTGTTATTCTGATAGCAAAAGAAAGAAAAGAAGAGCAAAATAGAAAGAAAGAAAGAAAGAAAGAAAGAAAGAAAGAAAGAAAGAAAGAAAGAAAGAAAGAAAGAAAACTGGGATATATAATCCAAGAAATTATAACATGAGGAAGTGGAGGTGTTGCTTACCTATAAGAAACTGTGCTAAAGAGGAATTATTAAATTGAAACAGCTGACACATGCTCTGTCTCATTTTTTGTTTTAGTTTAACAGCTAGGACAAATTTGACCTTGAATGATAATTGAATAAGGTAGTCTGATATTGCCAAAGGAAATAAGTTAATGTAGATAATTTTGCTAAAGTGTAAGCAGAGTATACATCAAACTCACTTCTTCTCCATAATTTAATTTTCCCTTAAAAAATAACTTTTTGCTAATTACATTTGTTTGAAAGTTTTGATCCTGCCATCCTCTCCTTTAAGTGTATGGTGATGCTCATTTAAAACAGAGTATAAAGGAAACTCATTTACTAAATGCAGTCTTGAAGGTTTACTTTAAGTGAAGCACAGCAGTCATGGAAGAACCAATTAAGGAGTTAACTCCATAATCTACTCAAAGTAGACTCCTATGAGATTATCAAAGAATTGGATTTCAAACTTTGACAAGGACAAAACTGTGGCTTCTGCAGGCAGTAAAATTGTGCATGTAAAAATGTAACTGGAAAATACAATACCCTCTCTAACTAGAAGAAGCAGAAAATGGGGAAATACAAATGAATTCTATGTCATAAAAAAATTAAACATGAGAAAAATTGCAGAGATATATATGATAGATTGTCAATTTCTATGTAACCACCTTTAAAAGTGTGTTGTTTACCAATTTTTAACATTTGTATTTATATTCCAACACATCCCTCATGTGCAGAGAGTTCTCGACCTAGGACCAAAATTGACCCCAACATTTCTATTGTTAAGCAAGGCAGTTAAGTAAGCTTTGTCCCATTTTCGACCTTTTTTGCCACAGTTGTTAAGCAAGTCACTGCAGTTGTTAAGCAAATCATGCAGTCCTTAAGCAAATTTGGCTTTCCTCATTGGCTTTGCTTCAGCTGGAAAGGTTACAAAAGACAATTATGTGATCCCAGGACAGTGCAACTGTCATAAATACATGACAGTTGACAAGCACCTGAATTCTTATCATGTGATCATGGGGATGCTACAACGATCGTAAGTGTGAAAACAGTCATAACTCACTTTTTTCAGTGTCATTGTAACTTTGGTCACTAAACAAATGGTTGTAAGTCAAAGACTTCCTGTAATGGCTAGACTAGGGATTGAGTAGAGGTTTCAAAATTCAGGCCTCCCACATTGCCAATGGACATGAAAGAGTATTGATGTGGTTTTCTAGACACTTTGTTCCTTTATTTCATTTGGCTTGCAAATTGTTCATTTTTATCTTAGCAATTATGTATATTGCATACTGCAGAGACCAATTCTTGCTTTTCTGTTACATAGGCTGTATTTAATATTAGTACAATCTTCTCCACAATTGGTTAACATTTTATAACACATTATGATGTAACACCATGGCAACTATCTGCATTCTGAGACAATATGGGGAGGTATTTAACCAACTTTCTTTTACTGGTTAATATTTTTTCTTGTTTTGTTTTCTTCTTAGGAAAGAAGTCAACATCCTTTGACAAGTGGAGAAAAAAGGAACCTTTGTGAAATTGTCTGTGCTGAATATTACTTTTTTTTCAAAATAAAGTGCAAATAGTGATTTGCCATTGTCTTACAGATAGCTAGAGGCATACATTGGTGAAGTTTACCTACAGCACTAAGACATATTGGGTTTTTATTGTGTTGTTTTACAGCATTATTGAACTAGCATGGCACATTTGATTCGTGTCATAATAATATGTGTGAACCGAGGACTTAATCAAAACACCCATGGCTTGGCCCAGCACTGGACACTGATATTTCTTCCATGCTCTTGATATTGTAACATAAAAATAGTTTGAAACAGTAGTTTGAAAAAAGAACTTTCGAAGTTTCTATGGCTAGAGTGAAGAAAAAAAACACCTTTGAAAGTCTTCCTTCTGACAGATGTAATGCAGTTTCTACATCAGGCTCCACTAGTAGTGTGGCTTTCTTGCAGGGCAAGGAATTGCATAGCAAACCAGGCATGGTAAAGGCAATCCCCAGGCTTATGACTCCAAAAACCTCTTGCCAGCAAAGACAGATAATACCTTGTAGAACGGGATATTGATTTTCCTTATGGCAGCTTTCCAAGATTAAATCTGTTAATAAATCTGATTCCTATTACATGTGAGGAATCATAAATAAAATTTGATTCACTCCAACCTGCTATTGCAATGTAGCTCTTGTTAATGGAGTTCAGTGAAAGGTAAACAATTATATTCTACAAAATCTCCATTCAAATGGATTGAATGTCCAGAAGTATCTTTTGCTCTAAGGAAAGCAAGACAGGGTTATTTAACAATTTGTTTTTCTTTATAAGATTGTGAGCCATCAACAGAATGTACTGATAACAATTGATTGTTATATTAATTGATATAATAATGTTAATTGCTTTAGCTTTGACATCTGAATAATTTTCTGAACTTGCATCAATTTTTAGATAAGATACAATACTGAAATGGCTTTGTATCAAAGTTCATTATAAAATACAACAATAAGACTTTTCCTAAGCAAACTTAAGAATATTAAGTAAGTATATTCATTGCTGAAAATTAGAATCTCTTATAATGATACCATATATTCAGTCCACATTCCTTTAAGCTGAAAGGGAGGAGGGAGGGAGAAAGAGAGAGCGATACAGATTACAATATGTGGTTGCCTTAATGCATTCATTCATTCATTCATTCATTCAATGGTTGCCAATCTTAAAAAACAACTCTGAGTAGTGATTTTTATTTGAAAGTGATTGTGTGGCAGTGCTCGTGCTAATTCTGAATTTCTTAGCAAGTTTCCATATGATGGTTCATGATATCTTTCTGGACCATCTGGCAAAACTGAGTCTTGGGAACACTGTTTTCCACTGGTCTGACCTAGCAGTCTATATCTAGATTAGGTGATATTGTGAGACCAGTGGTTGATATCTAGGCCTATCACCTAAGGGAGACATGTCAAACTCGCGATGTCACGTGACGTTGTGCAACGTATCGGGAGAGTTTTGCCATTGCCGGCAATGGGGTGGGCGCGACTTCCACATGATGCGTCTGGCCCACGGGCCGGCAGTTTGACACCCCTGACCTAAGGTGATAAATAGGTTTCCATTCTGAATCCCATGGTCAGCCGTCAAAGGTTAGCAGGATCAAGAAACAGGCACAGAAGGGATTCCAGCAATGTATTTTATTGTTGTAAAATAGAATAACAGAACTTTGAAAGTATATCAAAGTTTATCCCTAGTTTGCTCTAAACCAGGCATGTCAAACTTGCAATGTATCGCGACTTTTTCCCTATTGCCAGCAATGGGGTGGGCACGGTTTCAGTGTGACACACCTGGCCTGCTGGCCGGCAGTTTGACATGCCTACTCTAAACCAAACAAATCAAAACAGGATTATTTTGAGTTTCTTTCTCATGCTTTTCTCTTTCTCAAGATTAAGTAGCCTCTTCTGAATCTCCCTTTTTTAACAATTGACTCATCTCTTACTCATCCCCAACATCTACTTCCCTTCACATTTGTGCTTTTCAACTAAAAGAAATTAATGGGGGAAATTGTCTGGGGTTCTATTGCTTGTTACAACCCAACTCCCAAAGAAAATGAATTTGCTCCACTGAGTCTGATTATTGCTTTCATTGATGAACATAGATGATTGATGATAACAATTACATTATGCCCAAATTTCCAATAAGAACAGTTCAAATTTCTTTTTTGATAACCAGTTTAACTGACCACAGAAATTCAATTAACATAGGATACCTTATCTTAAACAAAGCCTTCCATGAGATTCTACTTAATAAGATTGCAAAATGTTGGGTGGACTTCACTACCTTCAGATGGATACAGAGCTAATTGAACAATTATACCTAGGAAATATATGCCAATGGCTTTGGGTCTAGCTGGAAGGAATATTGTGGGCACCATTCTAGTCCCTGTACTACACAACATGTATAAATGATTTACAGAAAGTAGGGATTAGAAAACGTGATGATCAAAAATAGGGGAATAGGAAACCTTCTAAGAGGCATTAACATTCAGAAGAATCTTGACAAGCTGTAACAATGAGCAGAATGAGCAAGATTAATTTCAACAGGAACAATTGTGAAGCCTATATTTGGATAGGACAATCTAAGGCGTGAGAGAACCATTCTGAGAGAAAAACATTCAGCAAGGATTTGGGTGTTGGTGCATCATAAATGAACATGAGGCTCAAGAGTCGAGTAGCTACAAAAAAATACATGCAATCCTAGATTGTATTAACAGAAATACAAACAGTTATTTGGAAACACTGGATATGTTTCACTTCCAGAAGAGAAGATTGAGGGAAAATATAATGACTGTCTTCCATTAGTTGAAGGGTTGTTATATAGAACATGTATGTATTTTAAATAGATTGTCAGCCGCCCTGAGTCCTACGGGAGAAGGGCGGGATATAAATCCAAAAAATAAATAAAAATAAATAAATAAATAGAATTGGTTAGCATTCTTCCAGAATACAGGTTAATAATGGGTTTTAATTGTAAGACAGCAAATTTTGGTTGAACAACAGGTAATATTTTGTAACAATGAGAGCTGTTCAACAATGGAATATACTGTCGCTGGATGGCCATCTATCAAATGAGTAGATTCCTGTATTGAACTAGATCTCTCCAAGTACCTTTTATTTCTTATATTCTATTATCAAATAAATCAATAGAATTATCTGTTTAATTTTTTTAGCAGAAGTCATCAATGTCTGAGCAGCTGTTTCCTATACTCCACTAAGTGTTTTTTTTAGATTTGGAAACAAAGAGAGCGTTCTGCCACTAAACTCAGTCACTCTGTTCTAAAAAACAAAAAATCAAAAAAACTTTAAGCTGTTAACACCAGTGCTAATTTTATGAGGCATAGACTGTCAGCAAAGTTTATATTCAAGGATAAGTGGGTAGAACTCAGGTCCTATTTCACTTCACATAAATCTACAAGTATGTGCACATAGACCAACAACAACAGCAACAATTGGGCTCAGAGATATTCTGCTATGTATCAAGGGTCACTGTTTTCTCTTTGCACTTTTTACATTTATCATCTGGAAATAGAGTGCCAAGTAACTTAAAAGTATTCAGTCTTTGATCCGATCCAAGGCTTTATTCCAAATGAATCAGGTGCTTACGCCATGGTCTTTTATTATAAAAATGACAAAAAAAACCAGGAAGATGTTCAAATAGGAGTGCATTCATCAAAGAAGCAAGGTGAACTATTTTTTCTTTGCAGAACATAAGACACTTTCATAAGTACAAACACAACAGTCCTTGACTTTATTCATCAATAAATATGTAAAACTCAACTGCTTCTAAAAAGATAGCTTATGACCTTAAGGTTTACATAAATATAGATTGGAACACCAAAGGAATGGATTTGTTTTCATCTGGAAAAAGGGAAGAACTTTTTAAGCTTTACAAGACTTGAGAACAGAGAAGGTGCATTAAGCCTTGCATAGCCTAATACATTATTTCAGTCTTGATGTTGAAGAAATGTGTAAAATAGCACACTGCCAAAAATAGCAACTTTGCTGCTAAACCTTTTGTGGCTCTGGAAACTGCAAAATGGATTTGGGGATTGCAGGCTGATCATCCTGGTTCTATTGATTCTACAGCTCTATTGACCCCTACTTAACAGAGGGCAACTGTCAACAGAGACAAGAGATGGGCAACTGATCTGTTACATCTTCCCAAGCTCTTTCCAATCTAGTGCACATTTACTTCACAAATGAATGCTAACTGTGGAATACTTAATCTGAACTACTGAATGGGCAATCTGTTTTAGCTCTTAAGCTAAAAAGACCATGTCAGAAGATCTTCCAGGAGTGTTACTCCTGGCTTAAAGGATTCAGTAAAGATTGTAGTATCAACTATTAATTTTTTCTAGATGTACTGATATAAAGCCAAAGCAAAGTTGCTGTTGGTTGGTAAACAGAGTTTTCTTCAAACTAATGTAACTGTACTTCCTAAGACAGATTTCAGGGTGGGGTTTTTTTGGTTTTTTTTTTAAACCCCTCTATTTATTTACACTTAATACATGGCGTCCTCAGCTTACAACAGTTTGTTTAGTGATCTTCGAAGTTACAATGGCATGAAAAAAATTGACTTATGGCCATTTTTCACACATATGACCATTGCATCATCCCCATGGTCATGTGATCAAAATTCAGACACTTGGCAACTGACTCTATTTATGATGGCTGCATTGTCCCAGGGTCATGTGATCACCTTTTGCAACCTTCTGACAAACAAAGTCAACATGAAAGCCCGATTCACTTAACAACCATGTTACTAACTTAATAACTGCAGTGATTCACTTAACCACTGGCAAGAAAGGTCGTAAAATAGAGCAAAATTTTCTTAACAACTGTCTCGCGTAGCAACAAAAATGTTGGACTAAGTTGTGGTCGTAAGCTGAGGACTACCTGTAGTTAATTTCTGATGGAAAGTTAATATTCAAATGTCTTGTGGAAATAACATGAGGAAGCATGAAAATAAGCACCTCATTTTCTAAAAACAAACTATATCACAGTTACCGTATAAAAACCTCTCAGTTCCAACGTCTCAGCTCACAGTCTATTCACTCCGCATATCTTGGCGCCTTCTTATAAACCCTCAGCTGCCAGAAAGTTCTCAACTTCTATTTAATGTTCAAACCTAAAAAATCTGTTTCACCTTTAATCCATATATTTGAAGCACCTTCCAATGCTAAATACCAAACAAAATCCAATACACACACACCTGAAATGCTATTTCTTCACCTCTACTTAAGTATATACGATGGCTTAATATGTCCTTGGTAATATAAGATACTGAAGTACAAAGCCCAGTTTAGCTACTCTTCTTATACAAACCCAACTGAGATGATAAAATATATAGTTTCTTTAATTTTATGTCATTCCTGTTTATAGTGATCCTAGGTTACACTGAATTGCTGTAGTTCACAAAGTGGCTAATACTGATGTCGCAACAGGTATATAGGAAACAATAGCATCCCCTGACAAATATTCTCCTGCACATTCTTATCTCTGGTGGTGAAGTGATTAAAGTGCAGTATTGCAAACAAACTCTGCCAACATTATGGAGTTCAATCCCGCTCAAGGTTGACTCAGCTTTCCATCCTTCCGAGGTCAGTAAAATGAGGAATGAGATTGCTGGGGGCAATATGCAAATTATGCTTATATTGTAAACTTCCCAGAGAGTGCTGTAAAGAGCTATGGGGCAGTATATAAGACTAATTGCTATTGCTATTACTGTTTCTTATAAGAATATCTTTGATCTGTAAAATGTTCAGAGATCTGGCTTCAGATCTGATGAGGGAAGTTTAAAATATTTGATAAATGGACTAGCAGAACTAGCCATTCTTATCAAAATCTCAAAGATTTCCACCTGTGTACAACTAACACAGGAGCTTTTAATCATACTGTATGACAATTATCATGTGGAATCAAGAGGAAGGATAAATTTGTAGCCTATGAGAAATGGCCTCCCCTTCATGAGAAGAGACTCTGGAGCCAAATAGCTGGGAATTTGATAAATCCATAGTCCTCTTTAGATTTTCTGAATGCAGGAACCCGATATATTCCATAGGAGAGTCCATTACATGCTCTCAAATTCTAAATGTACACAATGATCCAGAGTAATTTGGGACATGTGATGAAAGAAAAAGAATTAGAAAGTACAACTTGTTTAGTCCAAGTCTTGGTGTGGACTATAAGTTCAAAATTACTTTATAGGGAATTTCTTCATGACTTACTTAGATAGTATTAGATTAAACTGCTTAATCTAAAGATTTAAATTCAAGCATTTTATCTTAGAAAAAATAGATACTGGTGAAGTTCCTTTTCAATTCCCTTGAAACAGCTCCCCACCCCCAGCTGAGAAATCAAACATCTGGCATTGTGTTATGAGCAAACATGAATGTTATGTTAGATGACAATAATTGTTGTTACCATTAGTAAATTATTAATAGGCTTTTTTATTGATCTAAAGCTATTTTGTTGACCACAATATGTTAATTTCTTAGCTGCAATCAGTTATGCATTTTATTTCAGGTTTATTTTTCTTTTCAAAGCAGCCTGAGATGATGTTGCTTGCAAGCAAAACACAAAGAATAAGATTTTTTTTTAATATAAAAGCCTTCATGCACTATTTGATATAGAGCCAGTTTTGCCTAGTGGTTAGGGCACCAGGCTAGAAAGCAGGAGATCATGAGTTCAAATCCCACCTTAGCTATGAAAGCCAGTTGAGTGACATTAGGCCAGTCACTGTCTTTCAGCCCAACACATCTCACAGGGTTGTTGTTCTGGGGAAAACAAAAGATGTGTTGGCTATGTTTCACTGCCTTTAGGTATTTATAAAAATGAGAAAGGTAGGATACAAATAAATAAAATTATAATTGATTTATAGCTACAGTTAATTGATTGGAACACGTTTGAATTGTGGGATGTTGAATGGATATAAAATTCATTAATTCATTACACCATTAGATTTTGGAATAAAAGTTGTCAAGGATATCTGTGTTTAAGCAAAGTATCATAATCTGCTCAGATTTAATTGGTTCATTAAATTCATTTATTTAAATCAAGGCAATCAAGAGAATTATCAATTGGCATAAATACCTAGTAAATATTACAGGATTGTTTTCTTCAAATTGCACATAGTAAGAATTAACGAGTTGGTTCAGGTAAGTCATGCAAGTTACATTCTATTTTTTTCCTGATTAATTATTATTAATTATTTCCTGATTAATTATTATTAATCATTCCTAGATGCCATGGTGAAAAAAATATTGAATAAAACTTCAATGATTCAAAGTTTTAAATCTTGTATGAAAGCAACATAAAGCAATCAATGACCCCTGACCATGTACCTAGCCATTTTTTAACCCCAGAAATAATATTGACTCATTGAAAGGCCCAGACTTTGAATCACAGATTCACTTGTATTTGAGAAATCTAAAAATGCAATTTAAAATCAGTTTCACTTTTTTCTTATTTATGTAGCTTTGTCACTATTTGTAGTTTAGTTCTTTGTAACTGTGTACATATTTTAGGAGACAATTAAGATCTTGAATGGAATGAAGCATATTTAGGTATCGTGGACACTGATAGCATTTTTCTTCAAACTTTACTAATGTCCATCCATATGCAGGCAAGCAGAGTTCATGTTTCTGATTAACTCAAAAGATTTCAGCAAGAATTGCTTGCAACTGACTTCATCCAATGAGATGATGCGGAAAATCAATTTGATTTCCTGATTGAAACAATCAATTCAGTTCAGATTTTTTTTGAAACAATAAAAGATTATTTGCATTTGATTATATAATTGGAAGGCATCAGATTTGATTGGCTAATTCAGTTGGCTAACTTTTCATTTAGAAAGTGAGTTGAATAAAATGCCTTCTAATTACATCTACAAACTTAATGTGTATGGTCCTGATTGTAGCATCTGCAGACTGGGAAGGCGGGGAAGGGGACGTTTTTCTTCATGACATTCATGTCAACACTAAAGACTGACCTGAAAAATGATCTTCCCTCAACACTTTGCCCATCTTTAGTCCACCATTCCTCTTGAACTGGGGTTACTTTTATGGTGAAAGTATATACAATGATCTTTCCCAGAAATTATGCTGTGTGCTCATAGTGGCTGCAGTACTCCTGGAGTGATTCATAAATTATCACAGATAAATAGAGCCAAATTATGAACACAGAGAGCATTTTTACAATTAAAAAAAAACAAATTTTGAAAATATACTAGTTACTCATAAATAGTTAAAATTAAGCTTGTTTTGTTTTTCCCAGAGAAAACCATTTTATTTTTGCAACCATTTTTTTAAAAAAATAGGAATTAAATTCTATATATGATAGGTACCACATCTGAGGTTTGGGTTCTTCTAGATCAGAGCTTCAATCTTTTTAATTATATAATTATTATTATTCGTTTGTTGCACAGTTAGAGTTTTAGACTGAATTTGGCAATTTTATCCACCTATAAAATCCTTCCCAAGGACTTAGGATAGGAAGATGGTTGATGTTTGATGGTGTTAATAGTATCATCATAGGATGTAAGCTGCTCCAAATAAAGCTGCCATTTGCAATTGACTGATGGTGATTTTGTCAATGGTGCTCCAATTGTTTTGGGATTGCAACCAAGGTACTACTTTTGCTTTCCTTTGTCACAGTTGTTCTATTTGCATTTGCAAGTCTTTGTATTTTGTTACCTTCTCCAGTTCTTTCTCTTCTATTCTGCTGTCTCCAGGTATCACGTGCCACATCCTCTATCCAGACTTTTTTCTCTTTCTTATTGACAATTGTCTGAATGTTATGTGGTAAGTGCTTGTCTGTCTGAATTCTAAAGTCCCAGAGCACATTAGCTTCTTTGTATTCAATTACTTTCTCTATTTTACGGTACCACCAGTTCTTGTTTGCAGGCAAATGATATTTCTTGCAGATCTTCCAATGCATTATTGTTGCTACTTTGTCATACTGTTGTTTGTAGTCAGTCTGTGTGATTTTCTTACAGCGGCTAACTAGATGGTCTACTGTTTCTTCAGCTTCTTTGTAATTGTAATCATTATTATTAAGATGTCTCAACTAAATTCATCCTTTATGAGATATAATTTCTCTTGCCTTGAAAAAGATAGTGTATCCCTGTCAGGAAGTCACCACTGGCTCAGTGATTTGACAATATTCAACTTTTGTGGTAAGGTTGTTGAGAAATAGTCAATCTAGAGCAGGGGTGTCAAACCCGCAATGTCACGTGACGTGTCGCTACATATCACAACTTTTTTCCCATTGCCGGCAATGTGGTAGGCACGGTTTCGGCATGACACATCCGGCCCGTGGGCCAGCAGTTTGACACCCCTGATCTAGAGTTTCAGAGATTCCTGAAGGCAGTGGATTATCTGTCTTCTTTTGGCCTGGCTGGGGTGTTTTAGGAGTGTGAGAAATTTTATTGTAGTGGTTCTTTTCCTTTCTCCTTGGCTTGTTACAGAATGTTGACGGGTGGGAAAAGATTGAACTTAAAAGCCCCCTTGTCTGATGGCAAGGAACAGGCTTAAACTGAACCATGAGAAGATCCAGTAGCTACGGGTGGTATGATTCTTCCCATGCTGGAGATTTTCTATATTTGACTCTGAATGGAGTGAGCCTTCCCCATAGAGAATTGGTATACAATTTTGGGGACTTCCTGGGCTCATAGCTCCTACTCAAAGACAGCAGGTGTGGCTAAGGATGATTTATTTGGTGTGCCAACTGCATTATTTCCTGGATCACAAGTTTTTTTCCACGATCATTTATAGCTTAATCACCTGGCACGTGGTTTAGTACAAGCTATCTATGTGGGATTTCCTCAGAGGACTCCTTAGAAGCTACAGATGGTTGAGATGGCAGCAGCATGAGCAATTATGAGTGCACCTTGGTATCCACATGTAGAACATCCGCTATGCAAGTTGCACTAGGTACTGCTAAGCTTCAAAGTGCAATTCAAGATGTTAGTTATTACCTATTAAATTACCTCTTCATGACATAGGACCTGTCTGCCTGAGGGACTGCTATTACTCCGTCATTTTGCATTTGCCATATAAAATCCAACAAAGGTGCATTTGAATTGAATTGAATTGAATTGAATATTTGGCAAAGTGTGATTAAACACACAAGGACATTTTTTTCCAGTGCAGAAGCTCCCAGTATTTCCACAATTTATCCATTAAGCCAGAGGTTTTTTTAATCTTTTTCAGGCTGTGAGGCCTGTTTGTTAAAAAAAAAAAAAAATCCTGGAAACTCTGATCAAGAAGCAAAGCTCAAGTCATAGAAAATTGGCTGTGTTTAAGTAAACTTTTTTTTTTAACAATAGTGTAAGACCCTGCACTAAGCAATGTAAGGTACAGGGACACACCTTTTCTGTCATGATGCCTGCCGTTTGGAATAATATCTCCTTAGACATTCAGATTGCCCTACCCTTACAACCCTTTGAACAATCTCTAACTGTTTTCCCCCCAGGTTCTGGGATACATTAGTTGTTCCCACCTCTTTTAATTAGAGTAGATTTTATTTCCTAGTTATGATTATTATGTTTAGCTTTTGTTTTAGGTGTTTGCCTGTTTTTAATTTTTACATTGCCTACCCCTGGCCTAGAACCTTGTTAGGCAGCTTTATAAACCATAAATAAATATTAAAAAGTCATATTATACATGCTTACTTTTATACCGCAGTTATAAAACAGTTTTGCTGTATACAACTCCCTAAAGAAGTCAAGGTACACCCGAGAGAATGGCTAGCAGTTGGTGATACTGCATCATCTTTCTCTTAGCTTATTCTCCTAGATAGAAAGCTATAAAACCATACCGATAGGCCACCAATTGAGATAATAGCTTTAGTTAAATCATATTGTTATTTTCAGGTTAAGCTATTTATAGTGCTTTAGGTCAGCTAAGAATTCTTAATATTTGTCTTTGCTTTTATTATTATTTTATTATTATTGCTAGCACTGAGGCCCCCTCACTGAGACAGAAAAATGTCCATTTGAATAGAAATAAATATTATAACCTCTTGGCCTTTAAGGTTCCAAAAATCTAATATTAGAAACAGGCTGTTTCACCTACCTAATGATTACCTCCGCCTGCTGGACAAAAAGTTATATCACTTACACAATAAGAAAATCATGTAAAAATGTATTTATTTTTAGAAATAATAAGATACATATAATTGTATTCTTTTCAAGCAGCCAAGACAACACACAAGGCAAGTATTATTTAAATTTCTTTGTTTCTTTTTCATCAGAGTGCTACTTTATTATCTCATATAACATAGTGCCAGAAATATCTACCTTTCATTTTATTTCATTTCCATTATGAGGCCCTGTCTTTCCTTCTTTTATTTGTTAAAAAAAGCCCAAAGCTATCACCAACTTTATTCTACCATTTTCTATAAAAGTTTAATGTGAAATTTTATCAACGTTTGAATTTTTCACTGGCTGCCCTACTTCTGATTTTTTTTAAAAAAAAACACCAAGATGTTAATAAATAGTTATGTAAAAAATAGAAGAGTGGATGTTCAGATTTTGAATTAGAACATGCATCAAATAGTGTTTATAAAATGTGTTCAGTTCTTATCTTTATCCTCCACATACTGTAGTTACACTGATTTACTTGACTTATGCCCAAATGCAACTTTACTACTACAACATATTTCATTCTCAACATCAGAGAAAATGTTCTTTGGACCTAATATCATAGAAATAACATCAGGCATAGGAAAATGGATAATTTCAAAAGATTCCTAAAAGTCACAACAGAAAACAACGATCAGCGTGGATAAGTTAAAAAAAAAAATCATAATTTCTAGCAACCCACTACACAAAAATAAAACATTGAGGCAAGTCTGAGTGTAAGAACACCAGCGTGGACATCGCCGTATCTGTGCAGCACAATGGTGATGGATCCGAAATGTTACCTGAGTGCCCTCCATCCAAAGATAAAAACTTGTTATTGTGTCAGCATGCGTTCCAGTAGCTACACAGAGCGACACGGATGCTGCTGATCCCGTCAAGGGCTTGTTTTTTGCCAAGCAGCAACCGTTAAGGAAAGGATTTAATTCTTTTAATTAACACCCCCTCCCTATTTACAATAGACTTAATTGGCACAGGAGCCCGAATTAAAAAAAAAAAGCACGCAAGATCCCTAGAGGGGGGGGAAAAAGCGGCTCGCGCCGAGAGCAGTTTGGCTGGGTGTCAGAAGGGGAGGATCATGCGCACAGAAGGGGCAGCGTCAGTACGGGAGACAGCGGCGTTTGCAGTTTTTTTTTTCTATTTCAGGAGCGAAAGCAAGAAGGAAGAAGCCTGGAAAGATCGGAAGATACGAGAGGAGGAGGAGGAGGAGGGATCCAGGGGGATGAATGAGCGACGGTCTGTGAGCTAGCCAAGCGGAGGAAATATCCGGAAAACAGTCGCCTTCACGGGAAGAGACGAAAAGGGAGCCGATGTTGCAGGCTGCAACGTTTTATAGATCCAGAGCATCCAGGGGACTGGGAGAGAGAGAGAGAGAGAGAGAGAGAAAGAAGTAAGCTTTGATACCGATTGTGGTTTGTGTTTCTCGACACGGCGCGGGAAGGGGGAGAAGGGCACAGTGAGGATGAGAAGTGTTGTCGAACCACAATAGCGCCGAGGAAAAAGTGAGAGCTTTCTGGTGAGAAAGAAGTAGGAGTGATGAGAGAGCAAGCGGGAAAAGCCGAGGAAGCCGCGGTTGCTGCTGGGCTTCACCAGGAGTCCCGCCGTCTCCGCTCCGCTTATTATTCCTGCTCTTGGAAAAGGTTGGAGGAGCCTCAAGTGTCCGCCACTCCCCGGCTGTTCCTCCACCAGCCTATGGGACTATGGAGACTTTAAACGAAGCCAGCCTCATCGAGCCGCTCAAGTCGCTGCCGCCCTCGCCGCAGAGTCCCCACCATTCTTTCGCCGAGAAGAAACGGCTCCATCGAGCTCCCTCCCCTGCCAGACCTTTCCTCAAGGATCTCCACGCCCGGGCATCTTCGGCCAAGCCTCCGCCGGTGCCTCCCAAGTCGCCCAGCCTGTCGGGCAAGCCGCAGCCCCAGCAGGGGGGACCCCGTCCGCAGTCGCCGGGGCTCTTGGTGGCACCCCAGGGCCGCCTCTCCCGCCGCAGCTGCGCCCAGGGCGCAAAGGCAGCGTCGGCGCCTTTAGGGGCCGGCGTGCCCGGCAAAGTCAGTACCGCCAAATCCGTCCTCTCCGGCAAGAAAGTAGCCCGGGCCCAAGACCAGGCGGGCGGAAAGGCTACGGCGAGACAGGTCGGAGGTGAGGCCAGCCACCCGTCTGGCAAGAACAAGAAGGGGAGGCGGTGCGTTCCCTTGACTCAGCCAGGTGCCTTGTCCCCCGCCTCGGCCGCAAGGATCAGCCACACGGACAGCAGCTCGGACCTCTCCGACTGCCCCTCCGAGGCGCTCTCCGATGAACAGAGATTGGCTCAGGCCGCCAACAGCGATGCCGAGTCTGGCACCGGCTCTAGCGATCGGGAGCGCGAGCCGCCGCCGTCTCCTCCCCCTCTTCCCTCAGGGCCAGGCGGCGGCGGCGGCGGCGGCGGCCCCCAGCACTCCTTGCCTTCCCCGGAGTCGCCGAGCAAAGGGCCGCCCAAGGCACCGGCCCCCTCGGGCGTCCAAGGCGAGGAGGTGATCTGGGGGAGAGGTCCGGAGAAAGCGTCCGCCCAAAGTGCGCAGCCTGCTGGGAGCCAGCGCCTGGGCGGCAAAATCCCAATGGTGGTGCCCTCCTATGAAAGGCAGCTAGTGGCAGACCAAGAAGAGCTGCTGAGAGAGATAGAAGAGCTGCACTCAGAAAACGATTACCTCAAGGTAAATGGCGGGAGGCTGGAGGGAGCGGGAAGACTGGGCCTCAACGGGAGGACCGAAGGGCCGGGAACGTTAAATGAAGGAAGACCATTTGCTGAGACAAGGCCACCTTTAAAATAAAAATAAAAATGAAGGAACTCCCTAGGGCAGGGTTAAGCAACCTTGGCTCTTTTATGACTCGTGGACTTCAACTCCCAGAATTCCTGAGCCAGCTTGGCTGGCTCAGGAATTCTGGGAGTTGAGGTCCACGAGTCATAAAAGAGCCAAGGTTGCCTACCCCTGCCCTAGGGCCAATTGTTAAAGTCATACAATTGTATTTGGGTACCAGAAGTTCCAGTATTGCCCCCCCTTGCTCATAGGACATTGCCCTTCCTTGCTTTGAAATCAACAGTCCTGTGCCAATCCTTTGCTTTATGGAAAACAAGATTTGTGTGTTGAAGTCCTACAGAGCCATGATTTGGACATGGGTGCATCTTTCTTCACCGATGCGTTCACCTTATTTATTCTACAGAGGAAAGACATTTGAAGCTGGTAGATCCACAATGTTTTCCTATTGCACATATTGTATTTAATTACTTATAAAGTTAGATACTCTCTTTCATCCAGGAGTTCAGGGTGATATGCATAGAGCTCCTTTCTTCTGTTTTTCCTTGCAACATTCCTGAAAGGCAGGTTGAACTGAGAGTTGCCCAAATCTCTGGTTGTGTTTTTGTGTCTGAGGTGGATTACAAACCAGCTGCTAATCTGGTACTTCTAATTAGTAACCATCCTGACATCATTTGGTTTGGTGCAACTGAAATGGGTCACATCAAACTTTTTTTACATACAGAAATGCAAAGTTCTTTAAAGTGTAGCTTAAATATGTTGAATCCTGTAACAGCTTTGCACTTCCCAACTGGTGCATTCCAGAGTTGTTGGATTTCATAGTAGCTGAGAATTATTGGAGTTGAAATCTGATATATCTGGAGATACCAGTTTGGAGAAACCTTTAGAATCATGCAGGTGGATAGAGTGACTTGGGTTTTCTTTATGAAGCATTTTAATTCCAGAAAAATATTGTAGATAAGAATTTGAAGAAATAGAATTGTTGATGATTATGTTTTTGTAGGCAAAGGAAAATGGCTTTTTGAGAAGTAAGATGTGCTGTCAATCCATCTCAGTGATAGGGTTAGGCATTGGTACTTGGATTTTGCAAGAGGGATTGAGAGTATGGGATTGGGAAACGTCAGTTTCTTCAAATCCTGCTTTGAAGAGTTATAAGAGTTTAGACAGAGTTATTTAAGAAAACAGACATCTGACTACTGTACAGTTTCATGGTTTGTCATTTATGGAAAATTATATTTTTGATATTTATAAGAAAGTGTCAGGAAAGAAATTGGGAACATTAGCCTATGCATGTTTACTTAAGAGAAATTCTAGTTAAATTCATTGATGTGCCTAGGATTGCTGCCTAATTCAAGTTTCTTATGTACAGATTCAGTCTCAAATGGTTCATAATTACATTAAAGCAGGGCTCCCCAACCCCCGGTCCATGGACCGGTACCGGACCGCTGCATGCCAGCAACCGGTTCGCACAAACAAGCAAAGCCCCATCTGTGGGATGCAGGCAGCACACAAAGCCACACATTCCCTGGTCCAGGTGGAAAAACCTTTCTCCACAGAACCGGTCCCTGATACCCAAAAGATTGGGGACCTCTGCATTAAAATATTTTTACTAGAAGTGAGTTATCAGTTATGCCAATATAAAGAAACCCCTTGTTCTGTTTTTAAATTGAAGTTGTATATTCCAAACTTGTCTTGTCCTGCACTTGTACAGTAATACAATTTACCCATCAGCATACAGTATAAGTAAGGCCTGTTGACTTCAGTAAAATAAAAATGAGAACTGCATATAATTGTACTGAGGTTTTAAACTTTTGTATTTATTACTGAAGTTTTAATTATTAGTATGGTATCTTAGTCATTTTTTGCCAGGTGATTCATATAGTAGCAAAACTGTGTAGCTTTGTGGGGGGGAAAAAGTGGCCCACACAGCCATGGGGCCTGTGTTAATAACTCCTAGTTTCCCCATCTTGGAAGTCTCTATTTTATTTTTGTAATTTTATAATGTTTTATATTTTTTTAAAAAATTAATCTTAAATTATTCAGTTTTTATATTTTATTATATTAATTAAATTGTACAACAACCAGAGCCCCTCTATGAGGAAAATGGGCAGTTAAGAATTCTGATAAATAAATAAATAAATAAATAAATAAATAAATACTTGATTTATATGGATTGCTGGGGGGGGAAGGGAGAGAGAGAGACAGGGACAGGGACAGAGACAGAGAGAGAGATAAGAATTACATGGATTGGTTTGCAATGCCAGCCTCCTCAAATTAGAAATTAGATTGAGCATGATTATTTTTCATATCTATGAGTATTTTTCATATCTATGTTATTACTTGATTGTTTTAGGATTGATTTAACTTTTTTAGATAATTTTATTTTTGCTGCTTAAGAAGTAAAATATAGTCATTGATCATTATATAAACTATAAAGACAAAAATAGAATGAGAAAAATTGATTATGATGTTTGATATGTTTGATATACACATAAAGCATTGTTTATGAAAGAAATGACAGCTGAGAGCTGACACATAACTGAAAAACTTTCTGAATGTAGAATTGTTAACATTTTTTATATTGTGCCATATAACAGCTGCTTGGCAGCAAACAGCAGAGGCTTTTCCTGCTATGGATATTAAAGATAGGAAATTTGCCTCAGCTAAACTTTTGCCTTCCAGGCAGCTGATAAAGAGACAGAAATTCCAACAGAAAAAGGGTGATAATCCTGCCTCAATGTATGTTGTTTTTTGCAAGCCTTTTTCAGTGCCTGTGTTATGATAGCCTATCCAGAAATAATAGGATGGGATAAATGTAGCACCTTGTGCAGCCCTCTAAAAGGGTTAAATATCTGCCCTAGATCAGGAAGTTAGAAAGGCAAATTCTCAGGTTTTTTTAAAAGAAAACCCATGAAATCATACATATACATTTGTTTTAGTGTGCCCATGTAGACTGGTTATGGTTAGTATATTTTTTTTTAAAAGTAAATGAATGGTTCTTGAATACTGAGAAGCCAATAAATACACGAATACATGAATGAATGAATGAGTGAATGAATGAATGAATGAATGAATGAATAAAAGAGGCCCGAAGCCAGCAAATAAATAAATAAATAAATAACTTTAAAAAATAAATAAAATAATATGAGCATAAAGGCCCGTATCACATGCTGATCACAACATCGCAAATGATAGAATCAATAATTATTCAAGCTATAAAAATAAATAATCCAGGTGAAAATATGTAGACTTTTGTTTCACAGAAAAAAATACTGCAGTTTGAATCCCAGGATAAGGTGTTTTTTTTTTTAAAAAAAGTTTTTTTTAAAGGCGAGGGCTATGCAGCATAATGAGAGATACAACAATTATTGAACACAAATTGATTGGCAAGATAATCCAGTTGGGAAGATCTTTACAAATAGAACAAATTAATTAAAGTGCTAGATTAAGAATTCCAGAATTAAGGAGTATGTCAAATATATGTGACTTTGTTTAGAAGTAGTTTTATAAACTATGTATTATATAAATGAGTCTATGACTTGGTTATGCATCATCCTAAGCCAAAACTAGGCAACTGAGCAACAACATAAGCATATTCGGTAGGGGAATGATTAAATGTGTGCTATGACACAAATTCTACTTCTTATTTATGTGCAGTGTACTGATGCAAGTAGAAAATGGCAGAGCTTGTGTTGTTACTTCATGATACATTTTTCATCATTTTGATTAGAATAAATATCTATGAACAACATGTAGACAAATCTATCTTAAAAGGTTAAATCATGGCAACTGGACCAAAGTTTAAACTTTGGTCCAGTTGTCATGATTTAACGACTTAAGATACTTTTGGCCTGGATGATTGAATCTTTATTTACATGTAGACAAATCATCTTTTTGCAGCCTTTGGAGACAATTATAAGGTTATGCTATCAAGATCACTGTTTTAATGCCACACTTTTTCAGTTTAAAAATGAGCACAAAAGTAAATTTCAGGTGGAGTTAATAAGCATATTCATTAGACAAAAAAAATCCCTTTGAAAAGGACAAAATCCTGTCTCCCTTGGCCATACAGAGATTGAAAAAATACTTCTGCTGCCCCACCTTCAAAAAATTGTTTGCCTCTGAACTAAAATTCAACTTCTCTGTTTAACCACTGGTGGTGCGGTGGTTAAAGTGCAGTATTGCAGGCAAACTCTGCCCATAGCACAGAGTTCAGACAGGGCTCAAGATTGACTCAGCCTTCCATCCTTCCAAGGTCAATAAAATGAGGACACAGATTGTTGGGGGAAATATGCAAATTATGCTTACATTGTAAATCAACTAGAGTGTGCTGCAAAGTGCTGTGGGATGGTACATAAACCTAAATGCCATTTCTCATTTTTAAGTGGAAAACATACCATTGGCCCTCATCAGGGTGCCGTCGGCCAGACAGTGTCGGCTGGCGGCCCCCAGGGCAAGGGCCTTCTCTGTCGGAGCACCCACCCTCTGGAACGAGCTGCCCCCAGAGATCC
>NW_015386584.1:842058-912047 GCF_001527695.2 Protobothrops mucrosquamatus | reverse complement strand
TGTCTTATTTGCATATTAGTTCCATAACAAAATCGTCAGCAGGCTCTCAGAAGCTGAGCTGGGCTTGACCTGGTTAATACTTGAAGGAAAAGCCATGAAGTAATCTCAGGGCTGCAGGGCTAAACAAGGAAATTGAAACCATTTATGCATTTCTATCAAGAAAATCCAGGAATCTTGTTCATCAAATCTCAAAGAGTTAAGCTTGACTTCTAGAACAAAACTCATTAGTAATTTATTAAGGGCCATAGGTGCAAGAACCTATGATAGCATGGATAGAAATATCAAAAAGGTATTGCTCATTTCTCTTATTAAAATTTCGCATCCATATATAGAAATTACTATTTAAAATGCTCCTGGATGGTTTTTATGAGCTGGAACTTCAGCAAAGTCTGTTCCTCTGGCACAGGAGTATGCTCAGAAAGATCTATAAATAAAAGAAACTGAGCTGATTTGGTAACCACAAATACTATGCCGCTTGACTCGCCCCTTTATGAATATTGTATTTCGAGTCTGCATTAAGAAAACGTTCCGTCTGTAGCCTCACACTAACATAATTTATGGGAGTTCTGATGATTGAAGACGCATGTCAGAATTGAGGCCAAACTATTGGATTATAAATAGAAAAGGTTGTAAGGAAAGGCTAAATAATAACAAAAAGGATTATGGTTATTTACAGAAGGTGTCTGATAGTGTCATCCTGATCATCATTCTTTGGATACTTTACAAGGCTGGATTAGTTTATGGCCAGACAAGACATGAAACAGTAGCCTTGGCTGCTCTATTTTTATCCAGATTTAAGAGATCCAGTGTATGCTACAAAATTAAATAAATCTATAGTGAAAAAAATCAACAAACTACTAAACCGTATACATGGCTAGAAACATAAATATTCTTCCTCTACTTCTTTGCTGCATTATATTATTTAAAGGACTTTTGGGGCTGAATAGCTTCTGTTCGCATTCTTCAGATAGGGAGGAAAGAGTTCAGCTTCTAACCCAGTGGTTCTCAACCTTTTTAATGCTGCGACCCCCCCAACCGGTCGTAAGTCGAGGACTAAACCGGTCGTAAGTCGAGGACTAAACCGGTCGTAAGTCGAGGACTAAACCGGTCGTAAGTCGAGGACTAAGCCGGTCGTAAGTCGAGGACTACCCAACCGGTCGTAAGTTGAGGACTTTCCCTGCCCGGGAGTGCCACGCATGCGTGGTTCCGCGCCCTGCGCTGGCCGAGGCATAGCTGGCAAGCGGCAGAGACGGAGCAGGCCGACCACCAGCTGGCCCAGCTCAAAGGAGGTAAGGCACCCGCCGGAAAAGGGGAAAAAAATGGCGGACAGCCTTGCTTGGCGACCCCTGTGAAATGGTCGATCGACCTCAAATGGGGTCACGACCCATAGGTTGAGAACCGCTGTTCTAACCAATATTCACCTTTTGTTATAGAAAGTAGATAGACAGAGGTCAGGCTTATGAACAGTAAATGAAATTGCTGGGAAATATCTACATTAAGTTGTCTCCAAATGGCTGTCCAATCCTCCCATGCCGTGGTCATCTTCTGATTGGACTATTGCAACATGCTCTACACGGGAATATTCTTGAAAAGTATCTGGAAGCTTCAGCTGGTGCAGAATGTGGCCACGGGAGCCAAATTGGGTACCCAAAGAAAGGCACATATAAGAGCTTTCCTCTGTGAACCACACTGAGTGCCAGTTTGCTTCTGGGTTCAATTCAAGGTGTTGGTCATCACCTATAAAGCTCTACCTGGCATAGGGCCAGGTTACCCACAAAACCAGCTTCACCCCATCACATTGTGGAACATCCCGCCCAGTCTCTTGGCCTTTTGAAATTTCATGGTATTTTTTATAATTTTAAAACTTTTTAATCTTAAATTTATTCTGATTTTAATGTTAATTTTATTGATTAAATTGTACACTACCCAGAAGCCCTCTCTGAGGGAGATAATTGGTTAAGAAGAATGAATGAATGAATGAATGAATGAATGAATGAATAAATGCTGGTGCAATCTTTTGTTTAAAGCATAGTGAATTTTATCATGTTGTATTTCCAAGTGCACCATTGTACAAGTTATTTGTACAGTGATATTTGTTATTTGAAAGATTTGAAAGGCACATGATTAAATAGTTTAACATCACTTCCTTGACTCATGACTGGGGTTTATGTTATTTTAAAGTATATAATTCTAAAATCTAGGCTATTTTTAGTCAAAATGAAGTCACCAAATGCTACATAGTAAAAATACATTTGTATTGCGTATTGTAGAAGCTTCACAGGATAAGACAGATCAGGATTGACTGAACAAGTTTTTTTTGTAAAAAAACTAAGAAATGAGTATTTCACTGTTCCGGCCCTATAATCTATTTTATTGTGAGGAAGATTTAATCTAACTTAACAAACTGTTTGCAGATGCTAGGGCAGTCAGCTGCTAGAGGGAAAGTTCAGGTTGGTGAACAATGCATGGGGTCCCGGTGTCCTGTTAGTCACAGCTGTGGCTCTACTTAAACCTGGCATTGGCCATAGGAAGCTGAGTGGATTATTTGTTTAACGTGACAGTGATTGCCATCTGTAGTTCTCAGTAGATCATATTAATATACAATCTGCCAGATGACTATTGGGGACCACTAAAACTATTTTAAGTGTAGGAAATCTGAAAAGGCATTTACTCAGTGGATAATCATAATTGTTTTACATTTTAAATGTGTAACATTTGAGAAGTTTTCATTGTTCTAAAAACTGTAGATCCATAATAAATAAATAAGTATATTTTGATAACAAGTGTATTAGATTACTCAAATATTAATTTATGTATTTCAAATAGATTAAACGCGTGGGATAAAGTATAGAATTCAGAGATAATTACGTATGTTTTCTAAAGTTTTTGATTGTTTTTTTTAAACGATCAATTTAAGTGAGACTGTCCCTTAAGCTTAGTCTTTTGAAGCCATTTAAATCACAGGAACAACAAAAGTTGCCTCACTCTAGATGTTATATGCAGTTTATAAAATTTATAAACATAAATTTATAAAACTTATAAACATGAGCAAGCAGAATTTACTTGGGATAACAATCTCTAAAATAGTCAGACCCAAGCCATATAAGGCCTTGTAGATAATAACAGCTCCTTGAGTTGCACTCAGATGTACAATATCTCTCAAAGAGCAATACATATCGTCCTCAACCATTCATTGAGCAACAAGTTGAAACTATAGCAGCACTTACAACTGTTCCTCAAAGTTATGGCCACTGTAGTAACCCAGGATCATGTGTTCAGAATTTGGATTCTTGGCAACTCACTCACACTTATGACCATTGGGGCACTTCAATTCCTCTGACCTGCCCATCTCCCCCATCTATGCTCTTTTGGTCCCCCATTCTGGGGCCCAAAGTACCCTAGTTGACCTTTGCTGTCTTCTTGCTGCTGCTGCTGCTGACCAAGCATGTGTGATCTTGCCCTTAGAGAGGCAGCTGCTGGCCACATAAACCTTCTGGCATGCCACATATTTAAAACCTGGCCCTTTTCTACCTTCTCCTAATTTCTTTTCTGACCTTCTCCTGCTGCCACCCAAGGATTTGCTAGACCTGTCAGGGTTTGCTGTGATGCTACCATTTGTGTGGAGTGAGAACTGTGCTGCATCTGTCTAGAGCAGGGGTGTCAAACTGCTGGCCCCCCGGGGGCTGGATGCGTCATACGGAGGCTGCCCCACCCCAGCTCCAGCAATGCGAAAAAAGTCACGATACGTTGTGACGCGTCACGTGACACGACGAGTTTGACACCCGTGGTTGAGGGTCCTGGGAGGGTGGGGTGGGGAATCAGGAGAGGGAATGAAGGGGTTGGTTTCTGGCATGCTGTATATGTATGTAGCTTGTCAAAAGCTGCCCCTTCCTGCCTTTACCCAACTTCCGGTTGCAGATAGGTGTTTGTATGAGCAAACTTTTACAACTTGAAAGTTTATCCAGTAAAGTAATATCTGTACTTTAAATGGTGCTTCCCAGCCATAGCAGCAATCCAGAGGAATACTGCAGTTGACATTTCAGAAACTACTGAGAAGTCTAGCAGAATAAGGATGACATGCTCTTACCATCCATGCCTCTACACAAGTTAGCAACTTCTATAGCAAAGCCATTCCTATTGCAAAAATAACCATTTAAAAAAAGCATTATATGACTCACAAGTGATTTGGATTACAGTGCATTTTTCTACTTTATGTTTATTTTCACACATATTTAATGTTAGTTTAGGTTTAATTCAATATATACACTCCGAGTTTCATGAAGAACAACTTCAAGGAAAGCAAGTTGTGTTTAGAGCATGGCAGCACTTTCAGTTGCTTTAATATTAAACTTTTTGCTGACCATTGTTTATACATTGCTTTTTCTTATTCTGCCAAACTCCTAGACTTTTCATTTAAATAAAATAAAACTGAGTTCATAAGAGAAACAAAGGAAAGAAGCTGACAGTTGCTGCAGTTTTACAACTACCATTTACTACTGCAAAGCTTGTACTTATACATATACATGTAGCACCATGTATATCTGATTAAATGGAACAGTAATTTATCTTTATGATTGCCTTCTATATCTACCAAGACTAAGAATAAGAGATTAAGCTTAATTGAATTCAATGGGATTTTAAGACAACATAGAATGTTGGTGCACCTGTATGCACCAAAATATGTGAAATTTCAGTCATAATTTTTATTTTACTCTCTTTCTACAGTGTCAGGGGCCTCAATGCCATAATGGCCATACTATGTGAAACATGCTTATGAGTGGAAAAAAGCAGCTAAAGATATTTCTAAACATGGATCTCGAAAGTTAGTTGCCTGCTGTAAGAATATAAATAAAAGTGACCTAATTTCACTTACAGTTTATTTGTGAAGCTAGCAACCATATTTACTTACTGCCTAACTAATAATTTCTCTTATATTTAAATGTTTAACACCAGTACCTAGTAGACTTTAAGACTTTAAATTTGAAGCTGCTTAGTGGAGAAATATTTAATAGCTTTAAGGCAGTGGTTCTCAACCTTCCTAATGCAGCGACCCTTTAATACAGTTCCTCATGTTGTGGTGACCCCCAACCCCCCATCCAGCTGGCCAGGGAGGGGGGAAGGCCGTTCCGCCATCTCCGCCCAGCCTGGTTGGAGAAGCGCCCAGGCGGGGAGAGGGGGAGAGAGAGAGAGAGAGAGAGAGAGAGCGTGCCAAGAGGAGGGCAAGGAGATAGAGGAGCGATGTCTCAGTGCCTAAGACCATCGGAAATATGTGTTTTCCGATGGTCTTAGGCGACTCCTGTGAAAGGGTTGTTCGACCCCCAAAGGGGTCCCGACCCACAGGTTGAGAACCACTGCTTTAAGGTAAGGTTTCAATTGTTTTCAACATGTTTAATTAAATACTATTTCCATAATGTTGGATAGAAACAGGTAAAATGATAAATTATTGTGGCTAAATGTATGCACTATCCTAAAAAAACCCAAATCACATTATGGACTACCATTAATGAGGTGAAGCAATTCCTCAAAATGTTTGGAATCTGATGTAATAATTGTAGGTAACAATTGCAGAATAGAAGAGAAAGAACCGGAGAGCAACACAAAATACAAAAACCTACAAAATAGATGCAGAACACACGTGATAAAAGAAATCTTTGGATGCAATACCAAAACATCTGGAGCACCACTTGAGCATTACAGGCACTGAAAAATCACCACCCAGTCAAAAGGCAGCTTTATTTGGAACAGTTTACATTCTGTAACAATGCCTTTAACCTCATGAAACAGCAACATTTGCCTATCCCAGGTTCTTGGGAAGGATTCGATGGGTGGATAAATATGGCAGATCCAAGCTGAACATCTAGCTGACTGCAATCAACTATAATTATCCATAACTAGTTTATGCATGCCTATGGTCTAGGGAGAACAAACTCTCCCCAAACAACTTTCTGGCCATCTAACTAAGCTCTCTCTCTTCTCAGAGCTACAGATATCCACGATCAACCAGGCCTAGCTCTCAATACAGCTTTCAGAAAGTGACTTATGACCATTTTTCACACTTAAGATAACTGCAGCATCCCCACAGTCACATGATCAAAACGGATGCTTGGCAACTGGCAAATATTTATGGAAGTGTTTCGGGCTCATGTGATCACCTTTTGCGACTATCTGACAAGCAAAATCAATGAGGAAGACAGGTTCAATTAACTGTGTTACTAACTTAATAACTGCAGTAATTCACTTAACAGCTATGGCAAGAAAGGTTGTAAAATGGGGCAAAATTCACTAAACAACTGCCTTGCTTAGCAACAGAAGTTTTGGGCTCAACTGTGGTGTAAGCTGTGGATCCCCTGCAGAGCTGATTCTTCAAATGACTTCGTTATTAATACCAGTAAAACTGCTTTGGAACAGGTTGTTCTGAAAGCTGTATTGAGAGCCAGACCTGGTTGATCATGGATATCTGTAGCTCTGAGAAGAGAGAGAGCTTAGTTAGATGGCCAGAAAGTTGTTTGGGGAGAGTTTGTTCTCCCTAGACCATAGGCATGCATAAAAGATAGTACCTTGAAGACCAAGGCAATAAAAGCAATATTGTAGCTATGACAAGATTGAAGCAAGTTGCAATAGGGTTATCACACAACAACTTGCTCCATGACACAGTCTAGCCTTTTTCAGAACTCCATCTCTTCATTATTATTTTTTTCAGTCAGATACCCGATTGTTAAAATATCTGTTCAGTCATACAGCCACATATAAAATATCTGGTATGAAACACAGGTAGTCCTTGACTTACAACAGTTCATTCAGTGACCGTTCAAAGTTACAATGGCACTGAAAACAACCTGTTCAAAGCAGTTTTACTGGTATTAATAACGAAGTCATTTGAAGAATCAGCTCTGCAGGGGATCCACAGCTTACACCACAGAGCCCAATCCTGCCAACGATGGGAGACTGGAGATTGAAAGTTTCGTATCTTGCTGAAATGGCAAAGATTTCGGCTTATTTGAAGAATCACTCGAATGAACAATTTTTATCAATATGGGGAAGATGGATTGTTTATATTCAAAAGAAACATAAAGTGGTAGAATACAGGTTAGGTTTTTAACTTTGCAAGTTGGTTTATTTCTACTACCTTTTCTAGTAGATTAAGATACTTTGTAGAGCTAGAGATATTAGTATTTGTTTACTTTCATATGAATATTATCCTGGGATTAGGTTTGGGGAGTCCGGGGGGGTGGGTGGGTGGTTATTATTATTGTGTTATTGTGTACATTTATGATGTTTTTTTATGATTGAAAAATAAATAAAATTTCTTTAAAAAAAAAAAAGCAGTTTTACTGGTATTAATAACGAAGTCATTTGAAGAATCAGCTCTGCAGGGGATCCACAGCTTACACCACAGTTGAGCCCAAAACTTCTGTTGCTAAGCAAGGCAGTTGTTTAGTGAATTTTGCCCCATTTTACAACCTTTCTTGCCATGGCTGTTAAGTGAATTACTGCAGTTATTAAGTTAGTAACACAGTTAATTGAACCTGTCTTCCTCATTGATTTTGCTTGTCAGATAGTCGCAAAAGGTGATCACATGAGCCCGAAACACTTCCATAAATATTTGCCAGTTGCCAAGCATCCGTTTTGATCATGTGACTATGGGGATGCTGCAGTTATCTTAAGCGTGAAAAATGGTCATAAGTCACTTTTTCAGTGCCATTGTAACTTTGAACAGTCACTGAATGAACTGTTGTAAGTCAAGGACTACCTGTGTTTCATACCAGATATTTTATATGTGGCTGTATGACTGAACAGATATTTTAACAATCGGGTATCTGACTGAAAAAAATAATAATGAAGAGATGGAGTTCTGAAAAAGGCTAGACTGTGTCATGGAGCAAGTTGTTGTGTGATAACCCTATTGCAACTTGCTTCAATCTTGTCATAGCTATAATATTGCTTTTATTGCCTTGGTCTTCAAGGTACTATCTTTTACAGTCTCTCATCTTACTATTACTACAGAAAACCACTAGTCCATAAGTTCTTATCACTACTGCTCTGTTTTAAAGATAAACGGGAAAAGTATGCATGCATGTATGTATCTATGTATGTATGTATTATTTTATTTAGAAACTACCCATATCCCTCACAGAGTTAGGGAGTTACCTTAGAGCAGACATGTCAAACTCGCAATGTCATGTGACGTCACGCATCATATCAGGACAGTTTTGCCATTGCCGGCAATGGGGTGGGGGCTGCTTCTGTGTGATGCGTCTGGCCCGCGGGCCTGCAGTTTGACACTCCTGCCTTAGAGAGTTAGGGAGTTACGTTAGTATTTCTACTCAGTTACTGAACTATCATAATATAATTGCTAGGATTAGAGAAAAAGGTTTAAATTTGAAGAGCCAGTAAGTGGTTATTCATAAGATGGGACATCAGAGAAAATAGCTGAGAAAGGAATTGGTCAAAGTTTTGAGCCTATTTAAAACAAAGTACTGGTAAAAGAAATGCATTGATTATTTATTGTACCTAAAAACTTGCATGTGATTACTTTTGTTTTCTAAGATATTTGAAGATTCACATTCCTCCATTTGGAATGGGTTTTTAGATTTTTCTCCCTTAGTTACCTCTGCTCCAAGGAAGACTCAGAGAACAAAGACCATCTATGTTAGCAAGTTCCTCCCTGGCTTTCTAACTTCAAGAGGAAGAAAATTGTTCTGGACAAGAGTTTTAATAATCTGTCTCTTCAAGGCTTTTGTACTATAGGTAGAAGATATTAGGTTATGGCCCCTTGTGTGTGTTTACTAATCCAGCAGAAATGTCTGGATACTTGCTTGGCTTATGCCACCTATTGTAGTTTTTTTTTTTTACATGTTTACTGCATTAATATAAATTCTGATCCTCAGAATAACACCATGCTATTTTCTTTTGACAGCCATTTTACCAAGCTGTTAATTTGAACCTAATTCTTGAAAAAAAAAGACATATGTCTTTCTTTTTCAGTTATTCAACCTTATAAGTAATGAGACAAAATAATATTAATCCTTATCAATATGACTCATAAGGAAATCATATTTACTAAAATGAAAGTAAACAGACTTTAGGCTTACAGGACCTATTGTTTGCAAGAACCTTAAGGGGGTTCTTATTCAAATTTGTCAAGCTGTTTGCCATCAGAAATCTGCTTCCTGACTATTTCTTTGATAGACCTGGCTCAGACATGCTTATTTTCCTAAATCATGGCTGTTTCTTTCAAGCAGCCTATTGAATATTGTTCTACTTAACTCAATCTTTCTGCATGTGCAGAAGGATCGCTTCCTACTCAGCCTCTGAAATAGTTGATTCAGCCTGCTACTGTACTTCTGTAATGGTAGCTGGTTATCTGACTGCTCCAAAAAGCCAGGCTCATCCTCCAGCATGTTTTTCTATTTCTGAGCCTCTGTCTACAGATAACTGAGATCCCAGTGGCTCTTTTTCTCTAATTCAAGGTATGACCCATCACAAAAGCCCATAACATATGTTAAAATCTGCTTTGCTAGGGTATACAGGACAGTCTGCAGTAGCGTGCCTTGCTAAAATACCTTACAGTTCAGTCTTACCTTAAATATTTTTTTAATTCATAAATATGTATGCGTGTATTTATGTATATATGTGTGAGTTAGTAAATAATAACTAAAACAACAATGACATAGTAATTGTATCAGTTTGGAAATGCTTCTATATTTTCCATGGATATGTGTTTCTTCTGTAAAGAGAGAATTACAGTGGAATTATGGAACATAAGAAGCAGGGACAGAAGAAAGCTCAGCACAATAAAATATGAAATGAAATGACTACAGATTGACAGTTTAGGTTTTGGCAAATACAGATTGACTGGGATTCTTCTTCTTCTTCTTGTGCCATATCCGTTATCGGATGTTGGCAATCCTGTTTTTATCAGCAGCCGCACAAAAAAGTGCTGCTGAGTTTTGTCCAAACCAGTCCCTTAGATTTTGAAACCACAATGTTCTTTTTCTGCCTGGACTTCTGCCTTCAATCTTTCCCTGGAGGATTAAATGGAGTATGCCGTATTTTTCTGGTGTCGCATCACATGTCCAAAATATTCTAATTTTCGTTTTTTAATTGTTTTGATGATTTCCCTTGGCTTTCCCAGGCGGCTTATCACCTCCTCATTTCTGATCTTGTCAACCCAGCTTATACGTAACAGCCGCCTGTAAATCCACATTTCAAATGCTTCTAGTCTCTTCAGGTGGCCTTCTGTCAGAGACCAACTCTCTACTGCATAGAGCAGGATAGAAAAAATATAGCATCTGACAAGCCTGGTTTTCAGTCTTAGGCTTATGTTGTGATTGCAGAAGACCTTTTTCATTTTGAAGAATGCTGTTCGAGCATCCCTGACTGGGATTAGATATAGTTAGAAGATCACACTTTATAATTCAGGACATGGAGAAGAAAGAACATAGTTGCTTTTATAGTTAAGAAGTATCTAGGAAGATCAGTACTTGGCTACAATGCAATCAGTGACTAAATAGTATCAGTTAGATTTTGTGGACAGTTCTTGAATATGACAGTCCACGTTTATGCTCTAACCACTGATGGAGAAGAAGAGGAGGTTGGTGAGTTTTATGATCAAATTCAACTTGAAAGTGACAGAACATGGAAGCAAAATATTCTGCTTGTGATTGGAGACTGCAATGCCAAAGCTGGAAACATTAAAGAGGAAAATGTAGTTGGATTGCATGGTTTAAAAATCTGAAATGAAACAGGAAACCAACTTAATTAATTTTGGCCATTTCAATTTTTATCATAGTTAACACTTTCTTCAAATAACCAAAATGACATCTCTATATGAGGCCATTAGATAGAGTATATACCGGTAGAAATCAATTTGGTTATACAGGTAGTCTTCATTTAGTGACAGCCTCATTTAGTGACTATTCACAGTTTGACAGTGATGAAAAAGTAACTTTGCCACCAACTTTCATATTTATCACCTTCACAGGTCTAAAAAGTAAAGTAAAGCTAAAGTAAGATAATAAGCACAGTTGCTATTTCACTTAGTTACTGCTTCGCTTAATGACCAAGTTTATTATTTTTTATTATTACTAAAAGGAATGGAAAGGCTCAGTTATAGCATCAAAGGCATGGCTGATGCTGTCTGTGGAACAGGTCTTGAACTGCCCACGTGCAAGATCCAAGTTAAATAAGTAAAAGAAAGCCAACCACTTTCCATGATACGATTTTGAACATATACCCATCATGTTCAAAGAGGGACATCGGGAATCACTTTGAAACCCTGAACCTCATTGATAAACCAATAAGTCAAACAAATGGATCATTGCACAAATCAAGCCATGCAATTCTCACTTGGAGCACAAATGATTATGCTTAAATTATCCTACTTCAGACACATTATGCAAAGACCTAGCTCTCTGGAAAAGGCTCTAATGATGAGAAAAGTGGAAGGAAAGAGAAAAAGAGAAGAACTAATAGTAAGGTGAATAGACTCTGTTACACTGGCTATAACTGCACCGTTGGAGGATCTAGAAGTTAGGGACAAATCTAAGTGTGTGGCCAATAAGTGTCGACACTGACTTGATGGCATATAATCAGACAGTATTTTTCTTAGGAATACTCTGAGCCAGTAGTGTCAGAAATACTGACTATAAACATACATAAGGATCCCTGGAGGTTGCATATTGACTTTGATAACCACATATTTCTTTTTTTATTAATGCATCAACACAACAATTGGATAGAAAATAGATTTAACACATAAAAAAGAAACAGTATTACAAATTTGACAATCTATATTCAATATTTGTGTGTGTAGATTGGAATGTTTTCCACCCCATTCTGAGCTTTTTCCTGGCCTACTTCCAAATTATCACACAAATAATTTCCACATCTCCTACTTCAACTTATCTCCTCTCTGCTATGTTCCTTCTACTTTCTGATATCTCATATGTGGGGAAAAAATATTTTGTGCAGCTTTTTCTAAACCAAGTACAAATTCGTGTAGCACAGTACAAGAATATTGTGCAAAGAGTAAATTGCAAATATATATAATAATGACATATTAAAATTTTAATGTATTTAATACACTTTTTCATGCGGCTGCTGATAAAAACAGGATCACCAACATGATCGCCAACGTCCGATAATGGATATGGCACAAGAAGAAGAAGAAGAAGAAGAAGAAGAAGAAGAAGAAGAAGAAGAAGAAGAAGAAGAAGAAGAAGAAGAAGAAGAAGAAGAAGAAGAAGATTTCTTAGTTAAAGTACAAAACATAGAAAGTATTATAGTACATGATATTAGGGTTGCCAGGTGTCCACTATTTGAGTGGACAGTCCGCTTTTTTCACATTATGTTCACATTATGTTCACTATTTTTTTCACAGATTACGTACCATTTCATCATAAAGCTTTTGAATAAAAAAAAAATGTCCACTATTTTTTTTCACAAAATAGTGGACATTTTTTTTTTATTCAAAAGCTTTATGATGAAATGGTACGTAATCTAAAGCTGTACAGTCTACTTTTTTTGCTACTTAACACCCCCCCCCCCCCCGCTTGTCCGCTATTTTTTGGAAGCAGACCTGGCAACCCTACATGATATACATGCTGGAAAATTTTTCTTTCAAGTCATTTTGGATTTCTGGCAACTGTTTCTTGCACTATTCTTGACAGCATATTTCAGAAGTGACTTGAAAATTCTTTCTTCCCAAGGGTGAGAAAAGTAACTGCCGTAAGATCATCCAAAGGCAGGACTAGGAACTTATCATCTCCAAGTTTCTAATCTGACACTTTAACTGTACCAAATGTACATGTCTACAGATTATAATACAAAGTCATAGTCACTGATAACTGCAGTCACTATTTTCTAACCATTTAGTCCTCCCTCCCTCCCTCCCTCCTTCCATACTAATGAAAATAAAAATAAAAAGGAAAACATACAAAATGCATTTGAATCACCGTTCTCTTTCATTTTTCCCTATTTGTTCCTTCTTCTCTGGATGTATTCTGAACTTCATTAACTTTTAATTATTATTATTAATTTAAAAATTGAAATTTTGATCACGAATGTCATGCAGCCTGAACAGATACTAATTCAACCTTTTTTGAAGGGAGTATAGAAATTACTTCAATCTGCTTTTATGCCTCGGGGGCTCTGAGGTCCAGAGTGGGTCAGCCACTAGTTCAAGGCCAATTGGCTACCTGCTGTTCAGGGAAAAGCACGAGCTTGCTACCTCAGCTTAACTGTAGCAGCCCAGGGTGCCTGAGGTTTCTGCAGAGCAGACTGAGAGGGAACTCCTGTCATGGTGATCTTTCTCAGCCTCCACTATGGCAACAATCTTTGCTGCTGCTACGGTATTAAGCTGAGGCAGGGAGCTGATGCAGGACTCCTTGCCAAGTTGCAAGCCCAGAGTTTTGGTGATTGGTGACTAAATTAATTATTTAGTTTTAAAACGTAATGTTTATATTTTGTTATATTTTTATTGTATTTTCTTAAATGTTACCCAGCTGCATTTTAATCCAGTTCAGCCCACACCTGGGACTTTTGTGGGCCACATGCAGGCTGCATGTTTGACACTTCTGCTCTGGTCTATAGAGTTGTTGTTTTCATTATTTCTTAAGAGGGAAATTATAAATTGTTTCAACATGCTTTTAATATAATTTCAACAGGAATTTTCCTGTAATCTCCACACTAAATAGAGATAGAGCAGCAGCTATAAATAATATTATGATACAAATCGAACAAAAAGCACATGTCTTTCAGTGGGAAATAAGCAACCGTTTGGATTTCTCTCACTGTTTTGGGTTATGACAGGATGAACTGGATGAACTCCGGGCTGAAATGGAAGAGATGCGTGACAGCTATCTTGAAGACGATGTTTACCAACTACAGGAACTTCGACGAGAGCTGGATCGTGCAAACAAGAACTGTCGTATCTTGCAGTATCGTCTCAGGAAAGCTGAACAGAAAAGCTTGAAAGTTGCACAGACGGGTCAGGTGGATGGAGAACTAATCAGAAGCTTAGAACAAGATCTAAAGGTAGGTGAAGAACTTAGACCTAGTGGTATTTAGGCAGAATAAAGTCTTCTGCCTAATTGCAAAATGTATGTTATCTTGACATTTCAGAATTAGAACGAGAATTACATTTTATATATGGGAATCAAAGAGTTCTTTGTATTGTAAATGTCAATTTATTTATTAATTTGATTTCTACCCCAATCTCATAACTCTGAAAGAATACATAGATATCCAAGTGACCCCTATGACAAAAATGTCTTACTTATAGTAGGTATGCTATTTCATGTATAGGACAACCAAGCTACAATTGTTTATGTATTGGTCATCTCACATTTTGATAACTATAATGTGTTCTATATGGGAAACTTGGGTCCCTTTTGGAAACAGTACCTTGTCTAGAATACAACAATGAAGTAGCTGACTGAGGCACCTGTCCATACACATTGATCAACTTGTTTTGAAATAACTGCACTTGATAACTTTGTTACGAAGCCAGGTTTAACCTAGGTTTTCATATATTGATATAACTTAATTCATTTATTCATATATTGATATAACTTAATTCATGTATTCATTTATTAGAATTATATTCTGCCTTTAGTTTGCACAATTCAAGGCAGTATTCATAATGCTCTTCTCTCCTGTTTTCCAATACTGTAACAACAACCCCATTGAGACCACAATAATTAATGGGTCTGGCCTATCATTAAATTTATCAGAGGAAAGCCTGCTACATATACTCAGACAGGCTTTTTCTATGGTGGTGTCTGCACTCTTCAATATTCTCATCAAAGTTTTGTAAGGCAACAAATATTACATGTTTATATTCAGTTGAAGATCAGTCTCTTTGCCTAGATTTTCCTTTTATGAATGTTGGGTAAATAGTTCTGTGCTGTTTCTTTCCTTTTTGTTCACTTTCTAATAAATATTTTAAATCTGTTTTTAAAACATATATTTAATAATTTTATGATATTGTTTTGAGATACTTAAAGAGATATGGAAATATATAAAATAAATAATGTAAAAGGGCATGTTTTAATACTGTATAATTGTACTTTAAAACTTAGAAACACTTCTTAAATGAGGTGCTACCTTTCTAATTTTAGGGAAATGTTCCTATGAAGTAGCATTGAAATATCCCTTCCATTATGTGTATTTTGAAGGACTGTGTTATAAAATGGTTCAGAACTGGCCCTAGTTTTTCATTGCTTGAATAAATACTTTTTCATTGCTCCAAATTGTACTATTAGACGAACAAAATACTACATGTATATAGCAAGGTTCCTTTCTACTATATTGTGATAGGTACTTTCTCTGTAATAATACAGATATTTTCTTAATTGAAAAAAATGGAAACCAAATTTTATATGATTTATTATGTTATACTAAATATGATATTAATTTGTTTTATACCTCAAGAACTTAACCTTGTAGTTTACATTAACTTAAGAATATTGTGGTATAATTAATTTAAGAATATTGTGGATAATACTATCTTCAAGTTTAAATTTGTTTAACGCTAATATATTACTACTACTACTATTATTACTACTAATAATATGTGATTATTAGCACATAATTGTATTTTTACAGTTAGCATTTTTCACTTTTCATTTCAGAATGAAACAGAAGAATTTAAAGAATTGAGGTATTATAGAAATAACATGTAAATCGTCTGGATAATGGACGGCTTTATTTAAAAGTTTTTATAGGATATTTTGGAGAAAGAAATGTATATATAATAATTGGCCATATTTGTTATGATCTCTGTTTTCTTATACTGGATTTGGAAGAGTTTTTTCTTTACCAGGAAGAGCACTTGTTCCTTTCATAGCACTTCAACCAGTGGAAAAGAGAAAAAAAATAATTTGTTGATATTTTCCCATGACTATGTACTACTTCCACATTGCTTTGTAGATTCAAACCATCATTTATCTATTCTTTATTTAGGTAATGAAAAGTCTTTTTAAGTTATTAAGTATGATTGTGTGCTTTTTAAAAAAAACATAGGTAGCCAAAGATGTATCTGTCAGGCTGCACCACGAACTGGAAAATGTGGAGGAAAAGCGTGCTAAAACAGAGGATGAAAATGAAGTTCTTCGTCAACACATCATTGAGGTGGAAATATCCAAACAGGCATTGCAAAATGAGCTAGATAAATTGAAAGAGGTAAGTGGCAACAACGTTACTTTGGGGATTAGAAATAAAGCGAAAAGCTGTCATAGCACTTGTCAATGCTTGCAGTGTGAGGGATATGGGCAGTTTTTAAATCTGATAAACAAACAGCAAATTGGATCCTATATTAAAACATACATCAAAATGACAAACTACAGGCATGGATCATTTAAAGAACAAATTAGTATAGAACATTTTAATTTGTTGTCTGTGGATCAGGCCACCAACTACTAATCACAGAAACACACATCAGGCTGATAAAGGAGAATATTTGTAGCTCAGGGTTGACATGAGGGGTCCTTGGTGCTCTCTGAGCTTGCTTGTTTTCTTGCAGACATTTCATTACCCAAACTAGGTAGCATCATCAGTGCTAATAAGGGATGGGGTTTGCTCTCAGTTTATATTCCAGTGGCTTGCCTTGTCAGTGTTGGTGGGAGTGGCCTTGGAGGGTTGTTTACTGTTAGCGTGACTGGCAGTTCCTTGATTGGAGTATTGTTTACTTGTTGATTGTTGGTCCGATGTTAATCTTGGAATTGCTCATCTGGGCGTCTATTGCTGGGGAGGTGTTTTTGGTCTTTTTGTTCATTTTTGTGACTTGTCGATTGTCTCTTTTGTACAGTGTGTAAATGTTTTTTATGTCTATCGATCGCCAAATAGGAAATCCCCATAGACCTCTTGAAGCAAAAAACACTGTAATAGTCTTCTGCCAATATATAGAAAAACTGCATGTCTCATAGATTGGAAAAGGTCTATCTACAGTGGAAAAGTCTACACACCCCTGTTAAAATGCCAGGTTTTGGAGATGTAAAAAATCAGACCAAGATAAATCCCATAATTTTTTTCTACCTTTAATATAACATATAAATTATACAAATGAACTGAAAAACAAATTGAAATATTTTAGAGGAAAAACTTAAAACTTACAACAATGTGGTTGCATAAGTGTGCACACCCTCTTATAAGTAGGAGTTTAGATCTAGGCAATCTCATCAAAGACAAAGATGAAAGTCAAATTGTCCAACCCGGTAGTATTACCTTATGATGTACACATGAGAGGGATATGCAAAAGCAAAAGGTAGAAGATTGGCTCCCTTGAGCTATGGTGCTGGACAAGATTGTTTTGCATTCCTTGGACAGCCAAGAGAACCAACCAGTACTAAAGGGAATCAAAGCAGAGAGTCCTGGAAGCAAGGTCATGAAACAAAAACTATCATATTTTGGACATTTCATAAAAGCTGATGCATCTATGCTGGGGAAAGTAGACAAAAGAAGAAGAGACTAACAGTGCGTGAGGGCATAGGCAGAATACCAGAAGCTACAGAGATGCACCTGCGAGAATTGCATAATGTGTGAGATAGAGAATGGCTTGGGAAACTTTTATCCATGGGGTCACCAGGAGTTGGCTAAAACTCAACAGAGCATGACAACAACAAATTCCTCTGTAATCTTAGTGGAATCCATTTTTATGTAACTTCTGTATATATTTAGTTATAAGAAAATCTGGATTTTCAATTGAACTGAAAATGCAACATTTTAAAAGATTAGTTGTTGATATACTCTACTTTTTCCTAACATGATGCTTTCCAGATGTTCAAGCTATTGTATGCTGGAAAGAAAAATGATGGCAAGAATATGTTCCTTACGTTTTACAATTAAGCCATGGTTATATAGTTCTGCACCACTAAAACTATTCCAACCATTAGTTTTTAACAAGATACTGTAGCATTTTTGTATGTTAAATGCTTTTCAGATCTCATTCATTTCTTGCTAACTTGTTTTACAGCATTATGTCAAGTCATTCTGCAGCTGCCACTCTATTTTTAATCCTCCTTACATTTTGTCTGTACAACAATATTGCCCTCAATAGAAAGCGGGATTTATTTTCTGGGCAACAACCATAGTGAACAGCTGATGGTAGTCTTTTATTTTGTGGGCCTTATGAAAGTAAAAGGATCATTAAGCGAGTAACATAAGAGCTAGATTTATTTCTGTAGTTAGAAATGCCGCAACCTCTTTTCTGCATGTTTTACATACTACAAATATAGAAGTGGAAAACTAGTTATATATTCAAAACATTTATTATAATGAATTTTGTTACTTAAAATGCATACCCATATTAAGAAACTTGAAACTGTGCTCATCTTTGTCCTAATGATACTAAACATGTGAAGAAAACACAAACACAAAACAGCAAAAGTAATCTTTAGCATCACAAAGCCCTGATTGTGGTTTTCTTGTAGAACTGTCTGTGATATTGTAGTGTTGCTACAAAAGAAGGGCAATTATACCATGGTACCAATCAGTTAATGAAGATTTATGACAGCTGTGTGCAACATGGTCCCATCACTTGATATTTTCTGAGCTATTATTTGAAACAAATAAGGGAATAACAAATTTCTGAACCAAGACATTCATTCTTTGCATTGATTCACAAGCATCAAATAAGTGTTAAATTACATAGTTAACAACTTTTTCAAATGCCTTCCTTAAGAATATAGTTATAAAGAATGATGAAGCTGTAAAGCATAATAGTTATAAAGAATGTCACAATCACAGCAATGAGCATGTGCTACCTCCTAAAAGGCAAATGTATCTACTATTCCAACCAGTTCTGTGTTCTACAAGTAATCCTTGAATTACAATGGCAGTTGGAAGCAGAATTTCTATCATTAAGCAATGCAATTGTAAAGTGTAACCATGTTGTTTATTGACAGCAATCCCTGCAGTCCAGGTTGCTGCCATTAACTGAATCCCACTATCATTAGATGAGGAAATTTCCTGTTGCCTTCCCACAACCAAAGTCATTGGTGAAGGCTCATAGGCAAGATAGTGGCTTCTGTCAACAGGGGAAGGGAGCAAGGAATGGGCAGGGGTGTTGGGAATAGTGCACAAGAGACACCCTGCACATTAGGGAGGATGCGAGAGGCACTGCATGGGTCAAGGAGAGTTTGTGAGAAGTGCTGCATGGGTTGGGGATTGTACATGGGGCTAATCGGGGGATGTGCAAGTGGCTAGTGCAGCATAAACACAGAGGGATTTGGGAAGACTGCATGATCAGGGGAGATTTACTGCAGTAATTTGTAATCTTCCCTGCTGACTTTCCCTTCAATTTTTGAGGAATCCAGCATGAAAGATTATGTGATTGCAGGACACTTGACAACTGGTCATAAGTGTGAACAAGTTGCTAAACATCCAGTCAAAGTTGCATGAACACAAAAGTGCTGGGTTGGCTGGAATTCCAAGGACCAGTCGTAACCACCATTCATTCAGTTCCATACTAACTTCAAACAGTTGCTGAACAAATGGTCATAACATGAGCCCTACCTGTATATGTTGAGTCATAAATAACAATTATTAGGCCAAATATCAAGAACATATTCATCTGTTTGCACTACTTCAAGTAATCAGAGTTTCAAAGGAATTGATGTAAGGAGGATATGTATGCATAAAGTTGAATAGTTTTATTTCTAAAGTGCTTTTCAAGTAAGTCAGAATAGGTATCTGAAGGCTTCAATTCTTTATTTATTCCAATAGGTACTAAAAGGTTTTAAACCATACAATACTATTCTACTGGTTATTCAAGGATGCTGTGCCTTCTTTGCTACCTTTATTGCTATATGAACAGTAAAAGAATGAGTTCTAAGCTATGTTCAGTTTTCTTATTTGCACTGAGTTTCCTGAGATCTACTATTTAAACTCTTTGTTTTACTCTAACAATTCCTTCAAAAATGTTCTAAAAAAGAGGGAACAATCTGTGAGCTATTAAGATTGTTGGCTGAGCAGTACAAAAATAGCCAGGGAAATTAATGAAGCCTGGGAAAGTGGCCCCTTGTCAATCAACAGGAGTGCCGATTTACCACCAGCTTATCAGGTATTTAAGAGGCAAGGACTTGGCAGCACAAGGAAAGAACAGCCAACAACTTAATAACTGGCCATCAACACTCCAAACAATGATCAAAAAGCCACATACAACCAGGCACCACATAAATATTACATATAGAATAACCCAAAGCACACATTCTGGTGAGAGAGAAGTTCCCTCAGGATGGGCTCCAGCACGAGTCCGAAAGCTCGGAAGACTAAACCTCTGGTCCCGGGACTGAGCCAGATTGAATCCTGCAACATTATCCTGGGACACACATATTTGCCTTCATTCATTGTAGCCAACTTTCCAGGTCTCTGTCTTATTACAAGTTCATTATCCTCATTCATACATCATAAATGTTTTATTTTTATCAATTTAGCATTAATAACATTAATAAGATGGAGGATAGACTTGTAGGGAAATGTGGCTTCTGATCACTTGGTCAATTTTTAGCAATTTTCCCTTTCTTGTGCCAGTCTACTTCACTGCTACATTTTCATTGGAGAAGGTTTTTTTTTATTTAAAATTTATTGCAATAGTTTTTATGCCAGCCCCCGCGCCAATATATATTTAGCTATTCATTCTCTCCCAATATTTATGAAACTTGTGACCATTCCAATAGTTATACTGAAATTTGTAGGGGCAGGGAGGGTCAGAGATTTGGATCAGTGTTTATTACATCCCAATTAGTAGGCTAATAGTTAGGGATTCAAAAAGCTATCATAATATTCTCTCTTTATAATATGCTATCTTGCTACAGATACGAAAAAGTCTTCTGACAAACTGATGGGCTGCTGCAGGTAGTTGCCTCTGGTATTATTTGTAAATAATGTAGCCTGGAGCTTAATCATCAATATGACTAATTCCTCCAGGTTGTAATGGGGGGAAATCATAGAGTATAATCCTAAACATTTACCTTGGAGCAATTTCCATTGAATTTACATCACAGAAGATCTATATTAAGTAGATAAGTCAATTATTTATAGAACATGTTTTAAACTGGTGTCTTTATAGTAATGCAGCAGAAGACTGCCCCTTATTTCATTACTACTTCTATCACTGACAGGATAATAGTAGAAAACAAATCAACTTTTTTATTTTTTAAAAAAGTTGAATTACTTCATCTCATAATTAACCAAGCTCAGTGGTGAGATTCAGCCAGTTCGCACCAGTTCGGCAGAACCGGTAACTAATTTTCTGTTGCCCAGGCCCAGAATGGACTTCCGGAAGCGGCATCCACACAGAGAACTAGTTGTTCACATATTTGAATCCCACCACTGACCAAGCTAAAAACTTTAATGCAGCAATGCTTTATATAACAATACATCAGGTGTTATAAGAAGGGAGTCAGAGGTCGACATAATTTAATATAATTTATCTGTAGTTTAGTATGACCAAATTATTTACAAAGGTCTGGTTTAAGAAAATCTTCTTGAATTATCTTAGAAGAATGTTACCCTCCATGTAAAACATTCATAAAATCTTGGAAAAACTATGGGATTATTTAAAATAATAAATCTATGAGTTTTAGTGTCTAAAAGATAATTAGAAGTACAATATATAATATTATAAAATTTTATTGTTTTTATATATGTATGTATTTTTTTGCCCTGATGTCTTAGACAAAAATAACTTAAACTTTATGTAACAGGTTTCAAATACATAATCTTAAAGTGAGTACAGCATGGGAATCATTTTATAAAACATATTGCTTTCCAGAACTGATGCAGATTTATCCATCACACATTAATATAATCCTCTAAATAATCCTCTAAATCAGCCTTTCTCAACCTTTTCACCCTAGAAGAACATTTGAAATAATTTTGAAGTCTCGGGGAGCCCCTACATAAAAATAGAAAACATTCAAAAACTCATTGTATATAATCCATATTTTACAATATTTACAACAACAGCAAAGTGGCAGGCCAGCAACTGAGTTGCAGTGCACAAAAATTGCCAGCACTGCAACTGCTCAATGTGCAACTGCTATCAGTGCTAGGAGCTAGAACAATGACAGTGCTTTGCCTTTTGGGAGAAATTTCAAAATATTACAGATTGAGCTGTTTGATTTGATAGACTCTATGACCATAAGATATGCAACCTAAGTTCAGGTAGTCCTTCTTTAGTGACCACACTAAGTAAAGCAGTCATCAAGTGGGAAATCATATGAATGCAACTATGCTTTCCTTTTCGCATTTCCCTGTCCTTTGGAATGGTCACCAGGTGCTGATAGCCAGATTACAGCGCCTGCTTGTTTTTTTACCTTTGGCTTTTATTTGCTTCCTGACCATTTCCCCCCCTTCACCCTAGCATTGGGATAATTTGCCAGAAGGGAATCTATGTTTATATTTACATTCATTGGAGGGGAAAGGATTATAAGATAGTAAGGAGGCACCTAAATGCAAATACACATTAAAAGGAATACAATGGCACTGGCAATCTAAAGCCCATTATGCACACAGACATTGAATTCTCCATTGTGTGTCTGCTTACTTCCCCCTTGTGTGTCTTGTAATCCCTCCCTCTCCGATCTCTCTGCTCTGTGAGGAGAGAGAAGGGGGGGGTACAAATCAGGCACAGGAGAAGTTGCCTATAGAGATGGTTTGGTTTTTTTCCTTTTCTCCCATGCTTGTTTATTTAAGCAATCTCTTGGCTCTGTGGGGAGAGGAAAAAGCAAAAACTAGTAACTTCTGTAGGCAATCTCATGACCTATTTTTTTCTCCCCCCCCCCACTCGCACACAGGAGAAATTGGAGAGGAAGGGATTACAAGGGAGTGAGCAGGCATACAATGAAGAATAAATCAGTCTATTTGTGTTACATGCTCATGGCTCCTAGTCCTGAGCATGCTCTGAGCTGCCGGCATTACTGAATTGCATTTCTTTCAATGTGAATTCGCCATTGTATACTTTCTTGTAATCCCTTTCTCTCCAATCTTGTACATTCTGCAAAAGAAAAAGAAAACAGGTCAGACACAGGATATATTCTGACTGTAATGGTGATCACATGATTATGTGATGCTGCAAAGATGGTAAATATGAGCATTGGTCGTAATATTATTTTTTCAGCATCATCATAATTTCAATCAGTCACTGAAGAAGACAGTCATTAAGCAAGGTCTATCTGTATCCCCGGTGTGCCGAATAGCAAATCGGAATATAGTCTCAGCATAAGCATGGATTCTTTCTTTTCTAGTTCCATTGTGCTTTAATTTTTATTTTTCCTTTGGCCAAATTGGCTGGAAATTATGAGATTTGATATCTAATATTTATGAAAGCACTGAATTGGGAAAAGCTAAGCAAAACAAATGGCTTTTGCTTTAGGTTCTTCCTCTAGTTTGATAGAAATTGAAGAATAAATACATTTGGAAGGTTTCCCAGATTGTTAAAATTATAAATATTTCATACTTCATAACAATTTATCATGTAAAAGCTAGCATCTTTGTGATTATAAATGCTAGTAACTTTAAATTAGAATTGAGACGAACAACTTAACATTTATGTTAGATTTTAGTTTCTGAACATTTTTAAAACCCAGGATACAACATTGGTGGTTTTAACTAAAATATATTACTTAGTTGTTCATTTGTTACAAATGTATTACTTTCATAAAGCATTTGATCAGTTTATTAATACTTATTCATACTTTCTTTCCTTAATTAGAGATCTACCTACTGTTCTGCTACCTGTGAGTGTATGTTCCCTAATCTAAACTAATGAGTGGTCATCAGGTCCAAAAGCATTAAGCAGCAGGTCTATGTAATGGCTTCAGCAGCAGGGTAACATAATGGGGGAGTTATAGTTTGGCAGAACTGGAAGGAAAGCTTTGCAGGGTACAGGAAAGAAGATGGAGGCAAACAGAAATGCCTGACTTTAGAAACAGGGTTTGGCAAAGTTAGCAGGATGAAATAAGAAGGATAGAAACTAAACATGAGAGGGCAGGGTTTAGCAACAAGGTTTGGCATGGCAGAAAAAAAAAAAGGAAAGTGAGATTTCCTTTGTGTTGAACTTGACTACAAGTTGATGGTTTTCTTGACAACAACAAATTTTTTTGCTAGTGCTTCCATCCAGGGATGAATGAATGAGGGTGTGTGTTTGTTTGTGTGTGTGTGTGTGTGTGTGTGTGTGTATAGATAGATAGACAGAAAGACAGACATACTCATTTTTGCAGTTTAGCCTGCAAGGCTGGGATTAGCTGGCAAAGTCCCATATTAAATAGGTCCTGTTATGTTTTTCAAGATTATGTAGATGTCAGATAGGTGCTGTCACCTCTTTGCGTAGCGAACAAGCAAATGAGTAAATACAGTTTTATTTTGATTAATATTAATACTTGTGGGGTGGTTTATAACATAAAGCCAAGCTTAGAAGAGTCTGAAAATAGTCTAAAATTGTGTCTTCTAATTGATAAGAAGAAATAATAACTTTAATTAATCTTGGGAGTGAATAAGAATGCTGAAAATGTAGATCTGTTGGAAATTCCAGCAAGCCTTACTGGCTAAAGCTTATATATTCCTTGTAGATAAAACAGACAAAGACACACACACACACACACACACACACACACACCACTGCAGCAAGTAAATGTCATGCATTCTCTTAACAGCTCGTCTCTACTTCGATTGTGTTCTAATTTTCACACTGTAAATTTTTTACAAAAAAAACCTGAAATCCCCATGGCTCACGCTATTAAGAGAGCATCCCAAGTATTCAAGGTTTAAGGGAGTTTGCCCATAATAACTTCACTTATGTATGCGGTAATAACATCCTCATCTGAAAAATATGAGGTGTGTCTTGATTTTTTATAATAGCATTAGATCATAATAGTCAGAGTACTGGTCAAAAGTATTTAGTGTTAGAAGTTCTACACATCCCAGAAAAAAAGTCAAATCTGAAATTACTTGAAGTGGAAGACATGCAGAGCAAAGATGAAAGAAATTTATACAGCTAAAGAAGAACTTGCAGAAAAAAGTAACAGAAAGTTATTTGATAAAAAATACTTGGCAGAAACTTTCAGAAACCATTTGATTTCAAGACAAAAGGTGTAATCTAGATCAGGGGTCCCGAACTCCTGGGCCACAGATCGCTATTGGTCTGTGGCCTGTTAGGAACTAGGCCGCACAACTGAAGGTGAGCGGCAGACAAATGAGGAAAACCAAAATCATTCCCCCCCCCATCCATGGAAAAATAATCTTTCACAAAAAGGTTGGGGGCTGCTGATCTAGATCTCCTGTAGAAGAAGGCTGTTCAAAACACAAGTTCCTTCAACAATCCCACTAAGACAAGATTATTTAATGATATAGCCACCTTGAAGTAGTCAAAACCTGCACTTTGAATTTTATCTAGAGGCCTATTGTCAAGTAGTACAGAGTCTGTAGCAACAGAGATACGTGTGTGTAGCAGCTTTCAGTCACCAGCAAGCAGACTACTGTGTTTTCTACTAAATACAGCTTCTAAGTAATCTTCAAAGTCAGTAACATGCAGAGCACATTACAACAATCTATATAAAAAGTAATTCCTTGAATAAAATCCTAACCAAAGTCCATACCTTCCATAACTTTAAACAAAAAAAGCAGGTTTCAAATTATCAAAAGCTTTCTCTGCATCTAACAAGATTAACATGGCTTGTTTTTCATTATGTTGTTTTAAATATTCTATCATATCTGGAACTGTTCTCACATTATTCCTGTAGGTAAAAATCCATGTTGATCTTCATGAATAAACTCTTATAAAATCTTTTTAATCTACCGTACCATATGAATACTTTATAATCATTATTCAAATAAGAAAATTTGTCTGTAGCATGGTTAAGTATGAGAGAAGTAATTCAAACTTTGTTTTTATGTATAACCGTGGCAAAACCTCTGTTTGCATAAAAGTAGATGGACGTACAAATGTCTATAATAGAAGAATGGATAGTGAAGTTAATGGAATTGGCAGAGATGGCAAAATTGACAGCTTTGATTAAATACTTTGACCAATTTTATTTCTACATATACACCAGTTTGGGAGTTTTGCAAGAAACTGAACGAAAATTTGATTTTGGGATTTGATTACATCCCAATTTATATGGGATTCTGGAATTAACGTTGACTATTGTGAACTTTGGACTAAGAATTTAATGCATTTTTAACTATATCTCTACCAACGAAATTATTATTTTTTTATTCTGTTTATTCTGTCTTTGAACTTTTATCTTGATTTTTTTCCTGACTTTTCCTTTTTCCTTTGTTTTGCTCATTTATTTATTCATCTATTTATATATACTCATTCATTTATCTTTTATTTTTTTTAAAAACTTCAATAAAGAATTTAAAAAGAAAGAAAATTGGACTTTGAAGAAGCAGGATAGAAACAGTACTAATGCTTTTGAACTTTCATTTGGAGAACACTTCTGGGAATACCAGGAATAGCCAAGGAAACAAAACAAAATAAAACAAAACAAAACAAAAAGATCCATCATGCAAATCGCCCAGTGTTCTCATTTGAGGCACAATTCCAGATTCAAATTATCATACTTTGAACATATTGTGCAAAGATCTAACTTTCAGGAGAAGTCAATAATGCTTGCAAAGGTGAAAGACAAGAAAAAAAAAGATGACCAGTAAGGATGACTACTATAAATGTTCTATTATAGTTAAGTAGTAATGTGTGCAGCATTAGAGAACCTGAAGTATCACGTTGGGGACAGATGAAGCAAATCTATTTATGTGGTCACTAAGTCAAGAAAAAAATGATGGCATCTAATCACTAAATCAATCAATTAAAATTTGCCATTCCAGATTGAAATCATGCAATTGTGTGATTTACTCTTTCTGTCTGGATATAGGAAACTTAAAAAAATGTTTTTAATGTAGTATATAGCTAAAGAATTTTTTTACAGGGTATTAGCATTAGATTCAGTGTTCATAAATCATTTTTAAAAATAATATAGGTATTTCTGTTATTACAATATTGAAAACAATTGCTTCAGTAGTAACTTGAAAATTGTACTAATTATCAACAAATGTAATTATAACCTATAGCTACCTGCATATTGCCTTACATATATAACTTTAAATCTTCTCAATATTTTCCTTCATTTTCCTTAATATCTTCTTGAATATCTGATAAAATTCCTGATAAAAGAAATGATTTACTTAAATGTGTAATTTAAGTAAAGAATATCATAAAGTGTAAGATTCACTATTGTAGATTTAATATATGGAGCTTCATTTCTTTTAAGGTAGATAAATTCTGAATTATCTTGAGCATTCATTAATTGTTGTGGGACAAGAGAATATTAATGGAAATACATGCTTGGCTATTAAGAGGAACAATCTGCCCCCAATTCGCTACTATGATGCCTATATTTGCCACTTCCTGGTATTTTCTGGTTTTGTTTGCATGCTCTGATATATTTTTTAAAAATGATATATTAATTTATATGGCTGTCCATCTCACCAATGTGACTCTACATACTTCTGTGCATTGACTCACATTCTAATATACTCACATATAGAATATGTGGCCGCTGGAAAACTGATAAATCTTGTAATGGTGCAAGATCTTAAATATATATTGAAATAAATTAGTGAACATTAGCGTTAGTGATGAAAAATAGTAAAATAACAAATATGATACCTCTCTCCTCAAAATATGCTCTTGCTTCATTCTACTTAATGTTATGATCAGTCTTGTTAGGGTTATATATATATATATATATATATATATATATATATATATATATATATATATATATATATATATATATATATATATATATATATATATATATATGAGTCTTTGGTCATTCGGGTTTTCTCCCGTGTAAGATTAGAAGTATCATAGCGACGTTTCGATGAAATCACATTCTAATCTTACACGGGAGAAAACCCGAATGACCAAAGACTCACATATAAACACCCGTGAAAACCTCAAAAAACATATATATATATATATATATATATATCTGTGGGAATATAGTGTTTCAGAAATGGTGCAGTAGGGCTGCAAATTGAATAAGGAAAATCCTCTGCTGTTAGAGAGATTATGGATAGGCTTCTTTTCAGAGTGTCACAGAAGGACATGGAAATAGGCAAGATTTAATCCTGCTCATTTTTTCCATGTGGCTGTTAGAACGTCTGAAAGGCTAAGATTAGATTTGAAAGCTTTCTCTAGCTTCTGAGTTAAATCAGAAGTCATAACAGATAGTGTATAATGTTAGTCAAAATAGCAAAGCCTTTACCATTGATAATTTAATCCATATATAAGATTATATTTGGTTATGCATTTTAGATGCATATGATGGCAGATATGTCTAGAACAGTGGTTCTCAACCTTTTTAATGCCGCGACCCCCAACCAGTCGTAAGTCGAGGACTAAACCGGTCATACGTCGAGGACTAAACCGGTCGTAAGTTGAGGACTAAACTGGTCGTAAGTCGAGGACTACCCAACCGGTCGTACGTCGAGGACTTTCCCTGCCCAGGAGCGCCGCGCATGCGTGATTCCACCCCCTGCGCCGGCCGAGGCGTAGCTGGCAAGCAGCAGAGACAGAGCAGGCTGACCACCAGCTGGCCCAGCTCAAGGGAGGTAAGGCACCCGCCGGAAAAGGGGAAAAAAATGGCGGACAGCCTTGCTTGGCGACCCCCGTGAAATGGTCGATCGACCCCAAATGGGGTCGCGACCCATAAGTTGAGAACCGCTGGTCTAGCACTTATTGGTTGCTAGAAGAGACAGTCAAACTAGATGATAAATGAATTAGCGATTAGATCCCTGATTCATCTATATAAATAAAAATGTAAATGTTCGTTTGTTCAAAATCTTAAATCTCCAAAAGTTCTTCACCGATTGCTTTGAAATTTTGACACAACGTTGCATTTGAATACGCGCGTGTTTTTATATACCTACTATTATATAGATGTCACACCTGTGACAGGTAAAAACATGATATATTACAAACGTGTGCTTTCTCTTTTCTTTTCCATTTAACCAGACTGAGCCACAGCAACGCGTGGCTGGGTACAGCTATTTAAAATATAACCATCGGAGTTGTATGTGAGGATTCTGGCCTGTTAAGAAAGAAAGATAGTCTGTTCTTTCTGACACTATTTCTCTAATCTTAAAATACTTTCCCTCTATTTGCCTGTTTCTTTGTAAAATGAAATGTTGTGCTAGTTTTAGCATTAGAAACTACCGGTACTCTTAAAAGGTTTTCATGCTTGAGTTTCTTCAAGCAGAAATAAATATACATGAGTGACATTTAAGATGCAAAGGATCATTCTGCCATTTGCATTTCAAAGCAATTGCAGCAAGAACTGCTTCAAGCATTGAGTAAAATACCTCCTTTTTCTATTGCTTCTTCTAATCTAGATAGAATACAAAAAACAGCAGATAGAACTGAAGCTGGGGCTTTGACTCTGATCACTTAATAAAACTACACATGACATGCAATCAAGTCTGTGTTACATTCAACCAAAAGGTGATGGTTCTGACTAAAAGTAAATTGGAGTGGGGAGGGATTATAGCTGCTTCCTTTGTATTCTTCAAGGTGATATATACGATTTTCTCCATTTAAGTGTCACAACAACCATGGAAGGTAGGTTTTACAAAAAGATGGTGGTTTGCCTAATGCCAGCCTCTTCGGTATCTGCTACATTAAAAGTGGTTCTTTTGCAAGCATAATTTTCACAAAGTTCTCTTATGTGAGATTTATTGAGATGGATTAAAGTATTTTTAATTTAGAAGTGATATTATTCCATGTATAATAGATTGAGACTTGAAATGAAACAATAAAGAATTTGCAACTGGTTGTTTACATAATAACTTGTTGAATCTATCAATATGGTAATCAACTTTTACATCTAAGACTACCTATTGAGCTGATTGTTTTTCATCTAAATCTCTCTCATCCTATATACTCTACTTCTCCAATCACTACACTTCATTGGCTGTCTTGCAAAACAATTCAGGCCTTTTCCAGCATATTAAATAACTTATCCAATGCTTCATGTTGGTTGAACTTTAGCCCAGATCAGTGGCAGCATTTGGATAACCTTGGCTGATCTAGAAAAGCTATGTAGATCAGATATTAGTGTAGGGATAAATGGAATGGAATGGGAATTTGCTGTCCAGCTGTTGCCAAAATTCCCAATATATTGTTCATACAGTCAACAAGAACTAAACTTGATTCAAAGGAAACTTTATTTTACTCTAATTTACTTGAAGTATTTTTGGTTGCCAAAATATACATTAGCTTAGGTTGGTATATCTTGAGCACATTCTTGTTCATGTTGTTTTCCCACTTTCCAGGATAACAGTGCTTAATTTTTCTTTCCCCTACTCTAATCTTTGACCCACTGAATATAGTGTGACTATTTGTATTGCCAAAAAAGAGCCAACCGAAATAATTAAATCCTCTTCTGCCAATAGAGTATGAGACCAAAATGCAAGTTATAGTGAAGGAAAACTATAAAACTATCTTTGTCCCATGTTGTGCTCCAGTATGAATCACATCCTGATCTGATAATCTCTGTTGGGCAGGGAAATTCATTCATGGTCAGAACTGTGCAATTTTAAATAGTTAATTATCAATATACACTTTTACATAATTAAAGGCTATGAAAACTCTTGCTAGATCAGAAAATATATATGTTTTAACCATAATATATAGGTAGTCCTCGAGTTTTGACCATAAGCCTGACCATTAGGGTTGGAAGTCAAGACAAACATTAAGTGAACTGCCTCAAGTAACAACCCCCCCCCCATCCCAGCTCTTCCCAATGCATTTGTTAAACAAACATCCGGGTTGTTAAGTGGAGCATGGGATGCCTCGGGTGGGTGAGACTGTGGGAGGCCGAGTGCAGGCACAGGCCCACCTGCATTGGGCCTCCCAAGGCTCCCATCCTGTGAAATACCACATGCTTTGCTCCCTGCCCCTTGGGATCCCCACAAGCTTAGATACATCCTCCCTACACCACCCTGTCACAATTGCACACTTACCTTTCAAAGATCCTCAGAGCTCAGGAGGTCAGGGAAGGAGGACAGGCCGCTCTGTTGCTGGGCCATGTGGTACAATGGAGAAGAACTTATGCTGGTTTTCCATTCATTGCTAATCTTATCTCCCCCAACATTAGCTACACTAGTGCTGCTAATGCTGGGGGAACTAAGGCTAATGCTCGGCAGGAGAGATCCTGCCGGTTTTTCTTTAATTGCTGGTCTTAGCTCCCCCAATATTAGCTACGATAGCCCTACTAATGCTTGGGGAACTAAGGCTAGTACTAGCAAGGAAAAGAAGTTCTGATGGCTTTCCTTTCAACGCTAGTTTTAGCAGCTAGCATTGGGGGAGCTAAAACTAGCAATGAAAGGAAAACTGGCAGGACTTCGCCTTGATTGTGCCATGTGTCCTGTCCTCCTTTCTTACCCCAAGTTCCTGAGTTCTGGCTATAAATGAGATAAATGAGCAAATGACGACTGGGGGTGGGGAGGAGTTTGTGGAACCCAGTGGGATGGCAAAGCAGGCCCAGTGCCTGTAGGAACCTGGCAGGACAGGATAGGGGGAAAGTAGGTAGAGTGTGTGTGCTTGATGTGCCTCTGCCGTCGATCATAAGGAAGAACTGCAGGGATATTGCAGTGGATGTAACTTTAGCACTGGATCATGAGTACCTGTTGGAGTGTCTGTTATAACTTTGAATGGTTGCTAAGCGATCTGTCATAAGTTGAGGACTACTTGTAATATTAATTTAGATATTCTTCAAAATGTGTGGCATTATATAATGTATAATTTAACAAAAATAGTCATGTAGCTTCATGAATTGAGTTGCAGTATGCTGGAAAAGAGAAATAAGAACAAAAAATAATATTGACTCATTAGAACTCACAAAATATTTACTCTATGCAGGGTATGGTATCTACTTTAGACACTTGATAAAAAGCTCCAAAACAGTTAAATTTATCAACAGAGAACTATTAAAAAAACCCAGAATAGTGCCAGAAAAAAATAGCACATATACTTTACATCAAATCTAATTCACAGGTTTAATGATTAGGAGTTGACCTAGACCAGGGGTAGGCAACCTTGGCTCTTTTATGACTCGTGGACTTCAACTCCCAGAATTCCTGAGCCAGCCATGCTGGCTCAGGAATTCTGGGAGTTGAAGTCCACGAGTCATAAAAGAGCCAAGGTTGCCTATCCCTGACCTAGACAAGTACTAGTCAGCTATTTATTTGTTTGTTTGTTTGTTTGTTTGATTATTGACTATCCATCTTAGCACCATCATTTGTTTACTTTGATAAAATTAAAGATCTATTTATTTTAGTTTACATTATCAGATTAATATAGAATTTTATACTATTAAAAATATTCAAGTTACAACTCCTTTCTCTTTTTAAAAATTACAGCTATTGAAGATTTTAGCTCACTTTGAACTAGTACATGTATCTGAGAAAAAAATACTACAATTTTGAATCCAAGATTTTTTTTATTCTTTTGTGTTTTCAGTTAGCCCTCATCCTCTTCCCTACTAGTATTGCACCTGTTCCATTTTCAGGAATGTCACTAGGGGCTACAGGAAAAATGTATTTTACCTCTCTAAACAGAGATAGAACTCTGCACCTTTATTTGAATTCATATTTTTTTATACAGAATCCTCTTTTAAGTTTCATTGGTAGAAAGTTGAAACTATTTCTGGCTCATTTGTGCTATGAGATTTGGACAAAATTAATATAACCAAGCAAGATAGTGCAAGTACATTTGCAATAAACAATATTCTTCCTGCTGCAAGCAGTACATGGATAGATGAATAAAGTAGATTATAAAGATTATCTGAGACATGTCCTCTGCAAAGAGGATTATAGTGGTTTATTCCACCTCTCAGAATTTCTAATATTACATAGCAAGAATGGGTTATGTTGGTCTGGAAAAGCTGAACTATTGTCTATAGTTCTAAAACTTTAAATCATAAGTTTACACTGAATATGATTGCTACTTTGAAAACAAATTAGACTACTTTTTGTTTTCATTTTTATTTTAGAACTCTGCCTTTTCTGTTTTTATGATACATTGTCTTGGAATTAACAATATATTGTTTTGTCTTCTGGTGGATTTAATGTGCCAGCACAGCTAGAAGTGTTTGCTTTCTTTGAATAAAAGAAACTATATACACTGGAACATTAATGAGCAGGGGATTGGACTAGAACAGATATGTCAAACTCACGATGTCACGTGATGTCATGTAACGTATAGGGACGGTTTTGCCATTGCCGGCAATGGGGTGGATTCGGCTTCCGGGTGATGTGTCCGGCCCACAGGCCAATAGTTTGACACCCCTGGACTAGAAGATCTCCAAGGTCCCTTCCAACTATGATAATAATAATAATAACAATAATAATAATAGAACTGCAAATATTTTATGATGATATGTAATCAAAGTTACAGTCTATAATATTAAAATAAACAGTGTTTCTGAATAAACAGTTATGCATCCAGTCTGCAATTTGCTTCTTAAAGTTTTGTTAGAAAAGAATAGCAAATTAGTGTCCAAATAATATTTGAAGATAAGGAATATATGTACTGTGCTCAAATCTCTGTTCAGCTGTGAAACTCATTGGCTGATTTTGTACAGAATTGTGAGGGCAAAAAAGGTTATTTTATTGAAATAATTTTAACAATTTTAAATAATTGTAGCCTAGATTGTTCTGAATTTCATGACCGATTTCTTTAATTAGTTATAGTTATTGAGAAAATCAATATAAAGTATGTATAAATTAGTTGACAAGAACAGCTAATAGTGCTAGTAAATATTATCAAATTTATAAAATTATTAATCAAGAATAATTATAAAATATTGAATATGTATTAAGGACTACTCAAATTACTAAGCCAGGTCATCATACTATATACTGAAATACTTTCTTTAAAAACTGAACTCTTATACACTCTTCCTTACTCCCAAGTTTCATTGATGTTAGTGGGATTTCTGACCTCCCCTCCAAAATTATGAAAGATGCTTCTGTTAATAATATTTGTAACTAGCTGTACCCGGCCACGCGTTGCTGTGGCTCAGTCTGGTTAAATGGAAAAGAAAGAAAAGAGAAAGCGGAATCGTAAAATCGTAGCGTGTGTTGCTTTTATGTCCAACAGATGGCGCTTTTTTTAAAAAAAGCATGTTTTTACCTGTCACAGGTGTGACATCTATATAATAGTAGGTATATAAAAACACGCGCGTATTCGAATGCAATGTTGTGTCAAAATTTCAAAGCAATCGGTGAAGAACTTTCGGAGATTTAAGATTTTGAACAAACGAACATTTACATTTCTATTTATATAGATATCACTAGTGTTGACTTCCTTGATACGAGCCAACTCATTCTTAGATAAAGATTTTATTAGATGTTGTTGTAACTATTTCCAATTTTTGTATTTGCTACAATCTGTTTTATATATAAGCATGGTAGATTTGGATTTCAGCCTTCTCTTGTTATTTCCCTGCATTGTATTGTCAGTTGGGTCTTTTTTTTAAGGCTATTAAGGGTCAGTTGAAGGTCACAGGCTCATATGATTGTCTTTAATGAAATTGTAGCTCTGCTTTGGGAAATAGCAAAGGAGTAGAAACATCAAGGAGGTTAACTTAATTGTGCAGATACACCAAATTTTGGAACCAGACAATTCTTTGAAAGCTAATTAATGATCCGCAATAGTCTGTGGATTTTGTTATTTTCCTTTGATATATGAAGTTAAAGCAAAGGCATAAAATAGGAAGCCATAGCAAGAATGCCTAAAAAAATTAGAATTGAAAGAACAGGCCCTGTGTAGAGGAGTCATATGTTAACAAGTGCTTCATCTGACAAGGGAGCATTACTCAGTATGACACATTTCCTATCTATATCAATATTGAGACATAGTTTTGTCCTTGAAAAAAAAATTGGCTGTAGCTCTGTTTCTTGTGCTCATTTCAATGGTTCAACAGTTGCTTATATAGATTATTAAAAGAATAACATTTATAGACTAGTAATACCGATATTGAGCCAACATGGCATAGTGATAAGGTGATTAAGGATGACAAACAGGGATATCTAAGTTCTTTTTTCAGCCCAGCTGGCAAATCAAAAACCATATATCTACCAATCTGCGTTATATCAGCATGGTAGATTAAGGCCCACAGCCTTCAGTGAAGAGGCCTCTAACTACAATGGATTAATGTGGGCTTAATAATAACAGTGCAGACATTGGACAAGAATAAGTAAAGATATGTGCTATGTGATACGTACTGGACTTTATCAGAAATCATTATTATACTAATGCATTTTCCATCTTTTAGGCCAAAAGAAAATGGATGAATATTTTATTACTGCTTTTGCTATTAAAATCTGCACAAAAATCTAGTCTATTATACTGATCACAAATATGAGGAGACTAATAATTCCATTTTTAGATGGTCTGCATATTCTTTTGAGAGTTGGAAATAAACAGTTCAATGTGGAATCCATTGAATTTCACTTGCTAGGAATGTAGACTTCCATAGGCATTTCATTATTTACAAAAATGAAGAGTTGAAGTCCAAGGACTGTATGCAAGCCCACAGAGTTACCTCTGGGTATGACTGCTAAGAACTGTTGGCATGGGTGCTTTCAGGTGGGAAACAGTATAAAACTGTTAAAACTGCAGTGGAAGCTCTGAAATAAGTATAATACAGTTTTAGAAAACAATCTCCAAACTCTCAAAAGAAGTCTTATTAATAAATATAAAGGTCCCACCCAAAACAAGCTGTTTTCCCAGGAGGGAAAGAAAGGTGTGGCTCTTTGACCACAATTATTTTTCCACCCTAGTTGATTATGAGAATGAAATAAAGATTTGATAACTCTTGATAGTTAGATATTAGGTCTTTGAACTCATCCAGCCCCATGACCGCATTGCTTAGCAATGGCAATCCCTGCAGTCCCCGTTGTATCATTAAATGAGGATTGTGGGTCATTAAGCAAACATCTCCTCTCACAACTTCCTGCTGGTTTCTGACAGTCAACATCAGTAAGGAAGCCAGCAGAAAGATGAAGGTTCTAGGTGGGTCATCAGCAGGCAACTAAGTGAAGCACAGTGGTGCCCAGGGAGGGTGTGTGGTGGGGAAGATTACCTAAGCAACTTGCAACCTTCCCTGCTGGCTTCCCATTGACTTTGTTTGTGGGAAGTCAGTGGGGAAGATTGGGAATCGTGATCACATGACCACAAGATGCTACAACCATTGTACGTAAGAGCTAATTGCTGAGCACCGATAGCATAGTCATGTGAATAACCAATAAAAAACTGATTAGAGCTGTTAAAAGCAGATAGATTGTAATCTTCAGCATTCTGAATAATTGAAATGATAATTCTAATTCAATAGGAAATAGCAAACTTTTAGTTGTGTTGAATTTTCATACCTACAACATACACAGTTTCTTTCCTCTAGTCCAGTGATTCCAAAACTATTCAAGGATGAAGGACCCTTTTATATAATATATATATATATAAATTTCCATGATGGAAATTTTATTGCTAAGATATTGGAAGTATGGTTGAAGCCCGGTGTCTGGAGGCCGTACGGGTCTGGATGGGGAGAAACAGACTCAGGATCAACCCTTCCAAGACTGAGTGGCTGTGGCTGCCGGCTCCCAAGTATGGTCAGCTGACTCCATCGCTGACTATAGGGGGCGAAACTTTGGCTCCCTCGGAGAGGGTGCGCAATTTGGGGGTCCTCCTGGATCCACGGCTGACACTGGATGACCAGTTGATGGCTGTGGCCAGGGGGGCATTTTACCGGGTACACCTGGTGCACCAGTTGCGGCCTTTTCTGGACCGGGATGCCTTGCGCACAGTCACCCATGCTCTTGTCACCTCCCGCCTGGACTACTGTAATGCTCTCTACATGGGGCTTCCCTTGAGGAGCACTCGGAGGCTCCAGTTAGTCCAGAATGCGGCCGCGTGGGCGGTGATGGGAGCGACTCGTCGCTCCCATGTAATGCCGCTGCTGCGCGAGCTGCACTGGCTGCCTGTGGCCTTCCGAGTGCGCTTCAAGGTGTTGATTATCATCTTTAAAGCGCACCATGGCATTGGACCTGGTTACCTCCGAGACCGCCTTCTGCCACAGATTACCTCCCACCGGCCGATACGCTCCCACAGAGANTTGGTTATTTCAGCGGGCAGGACTGGCCTAGGGGTATTTTAAATTGGTTTTAACTAAATTTTAGTAGAAGCGGCCTATTTAAATATTTATTTTTAATCATTTTCTTAAATTTTGTATTGTATTGTATTAGTTGTTTTTAAACTGGCTGTAAGCCGCCCTGAGTCCTCCGGGAGAAGGGCGGGGTATAAATATAATAAAAATTCAAAAAAAATAAATTCAAATTCAATAAAAGCAATGAAGTTCCCAGTCAGCTTTGTTTTGATATTTCAAAACAAACAAATTATTTTGATATTGAATATCCACCTTCATATATATGGAGAATAAGTAAGTGGCAGCTACTCAAAGAATTGGACTGAATGCATTAGGTAACATGAGGAAGGAAGTGGGTGGGCCAAGTAAGATCAGCACATCTGCTGTTCCTAGTGGATGCAGCCTTCTCTCCAGTGGCAGAGAACAGAGTTTTGTTTTGTTTTTAAATTAAAATCTACTCCTGCATAGTTTTAAAGAAAATCCTGTTGATTTGCAGGCATGTGGGATTTTGACACTCCTGAATCTTTCAGAAGACTTACATTATCAGCTTGTTTCCTTCATTTCTCTTTAAAAACAAAAATAAATTACTTATAAATTCATAAATTATGAATTATAAAAGTTGGATACTAGTACATTCATTTTCTCTGTAAGATCTCTAGAAATACTTGGTTTTTCATATAGCCAGCTACATTTCTTGTAGGATAATGATTATACCTGTTTTTGTTATTATGACCTAATCCTTCAAGCAAAATCTAAAATGCATACATTTTCTTGTTAATTATTGATATGACAGTGTCAAAAAATGTAACATTATTATTTTTGGACTTTTGTGTGCATTTTAAAATCAGTTTATTATACGTTCTCTGTTCTTTCAGAACTCCCTGAAGAGAAGAGGAAGCAGGGATATTCATAAAGAAAAGAAGGCATTTGCTCAGGTATTATTCCAAACGATATATACTTATGTCAGTGCTATAACAATGTTATCTAAAGTAACCTTTAGTAATCAAATATATGTAATACATTTTCAGAATAGAATATTTTTATATGAAGTGCTTATTTTTAAAAATCCTCAAAATTTTTGATCTGATAACTCATTTTGTAAATAGAGCTGAAAAAAATAAACAAATATCAAAAAAATAAAATAGCTTTGTGTCAGAGTACTTGGAGCAGACAAATTAGTCCTTGGTGTCAAGGTTATGTGTAAATGATTATCTTAACACCAAATGTAGTTAACACATTAAAAACACATATTGTGTCATTCTTTTAGAGTTTATGGCATTTTTTTCCCAGGAGAATACTTGTGATATCAGTATAATGAGTTTCTCTTGTTCAGATGGGAAACTGAGGCCATCCACGCTGACCCACTTGGAATTAGGTTTTAAATTTCTGAAGCCTGGTATTCTTTCTTTCTTCAACTAAATGTAAAGTAACTGTAATTTTTTTCCTCCTCACTCAGTTTTCATAGTAATACTGTTAAAAAACTGGGGCTTAAGGACTGGATTTCTACTTGGTGAGAAAAAAATCATTGCAGCTTCCTGGAAAGCTTTTTATTCCTCAACAGTAAAACAATTTCTTGCACTACCAGTTGGAAACATTCTTACTCATACATTCCATATGAACAGCATTGTTGAACTATATTGCCAAGATATACAGTGCTATAATATTTTAAATGGATTACCATACCATCACATACACATACCATGAGATTTCATGAGATTTGATCAAATAATGCATTCCATATAAGGGAGACGATGCATGAATTCTTACTTTGTAGCAATTGTTTTTCCCCCTTTATTGTAATTTTATAAATCTTGATACATTATATAATTTCAATGCAGATTTCAATGCAACAATACTTGTGTAAAAAATGATAAACTATGAACGTTCTATTATTTAGAAAGCTTAAAGTACTGAAAATGAGTAAAAAAGAGAAATGTCTATCAATATAATTTTAGGATATTAATAATGCAAGCGTAAAATTATTTAACTTTTCATCCAGCATTGAGTTTAAACTAACAAAAGGACCATTGCATATCATATCAGAATAGTAGTTAGGTGACAAAAATTTTGGTCTGAAACTAAGTACTTAAGATCTCCATGTATTATTTGTGACTGTGTTTGCATTGATTTAATATTTAATAAAAGTTAAAATACCTGAAAAATAAAAACAAGTAAAAAAAGAAATAATTAAAAAACGATTAATTTCTCCCCTTTTATACAGATTTCTGACTCCCCTTTGTATACAGATAGTCCTCGAGTTACTACCATAATGGAACCTGCCCATTATGGTCGTAACTTTAACTGAAACATGTTAAATGAACAGGCCCCATCCCTCCTCTCCCCAATGCATTCGTTAATCGAATGCGCAAGTCGTTAAGTGCACATGGGATTCCTCAGGGTAGGGAAGACCATGGGGAGGGCCTAAGGAAGGAACAAGACACCTGCCTCTGGCCACCCAAAGCCTCCCCCCATTCACTGAGATATTTCATGCTCTGCTTCCCACCCTTTAGGGTTCTCACAGCTGCTTGGGCCTTCTCCTTTCCATCATCATCAGCGATCACTCACTTACCTTTGGAAGATCTCCAGAGCTCAAGATGTCGGGGTAGGAAAGGAGAAAAGTTGGGCCATGTGGCAGAAAAGTATCCATCTTTTTCTCAGACACAAAGTTGTTTTCCTTAGATCGCCCATTCGTACACATGCTTCTGCCCTCTTTGGAAAAGTGTTTTTGCATGGAGGACAGAAGCGTAAGAACATGAGATCTATTGCATCTTGCAGGATTTGCCTTATCCCGGCCTGGGTGGCGCCATGTGTGCTCTCTGCATATTTCCAGCAACAGTTCCTAAACAGCCAGAACAGCAGTGCCATCGCCAGAGATGGCTGAGCCCCAGCAGCAGGCCAGGCCAGTGCAGCCACCAGGCACTGTGCCAGGGATCTAAGGAAAACAGCTTTGCATTGAGAAAAAAATGGCCACTTTTTTGCCACGTGGCCCGGCCTGTTCTTCTTTCCTACCCCAATATGTTGAGCTCTGGAGATATTCCAAAGGTAAGTACTAAGTGATCGCTGATGGGGTAGGGAGGAACACCTGGTACCCAGTGGGCTGACAAACAAGGTCCAGTGCCTATGGGGACCCAGCAGGGCAGGATTGGGGGAGAAATAAGCAGGGGGCATGTTGCAGCATCTCTGCGGTCAGACATTAGAACAAACAACCACTGTGGTGATGCAATATATGTAACTTTAGAACCAGGTCATAAGTACTTTAGGGGAGGTCATAACTTTGAACTGTAGCTAAGTGAACTCTCGTAACTCAAGGACTACCTGTAACAATTGTATTTACCTTTCCTCAGTTAAAACAAAAGCATCTGATCAAACCCTTAGAGGTTTATTTGTTTACTATATTTCTTTCTATTACAGAACCCAAGGAATCATTGTATACAATTAGTATCACAAATAAGAGTAAAAAAAATCAGTATAAAATTTAAACATATTCAATCATGTAAATCTTATATCAAACAATAATTCATCCAATCCCAGTTCTGTTACCAAGGCTCTCCTAAAGCTCAGCAGATCACTAATGGAAACCATCTTAAAAACATACACTTTCTCAGAACTCTTGGAGAGGAGACATCTTGAAATATACCTATCTGATATGAGCATACCAGATAGGTAGGATCAGTTTAGTGCAGGCATGCCAAACCCGCGACGTCATGTGATGTTGCACGATGTATCGCAACTTTTTCCCCTTTGCTGGCAATGGAGTGGACGTGGTTTCGGCATGACACATCCGGCCTGTGGGCCGGCAGTTTGACATGCCTGGTTTAGTGGATGATCCTGCACCTGTGTGCTTTTAATGTCAAAACCAGAATATTGAAATTGTACCAAGCAGTCTATTGGCAACCGTGCAGCACCATAACACAGGCAATATGCATGTACAGTAACTCTTGCCCATTAAAACATTGGTCAATGAATTTTGTATCACTTGCAGCTTCCAAGTAGTCATCAGAGGCTTCCCCATACAGAACGCATTGCAGTAATTGCAATAGTTTAAATGAGAAATAAGAAGTTCATGAGTTACTGTATTTAGAACTTCCTTCACCAGGAAAAGCCATAATTGGCACATCAGCTAAAACGGGGTAAAGACTCCTGGAGTCTCCACCTGATGTCCAACAGTAGCCATAAGTCTACTTACAAACGTGAAGTAAAACTTATCCAGAGTAATCACTGGAGCATTTAAGGCACCTTAACTAAATATTTCACTCTTTTAAAGACATCAAAGTCCATATTCTGGATAGAGAGGACCATTGGTTTGAAAGAAAGATAAAAGAGGCCATTTATGTTAACACTGAGCAGCCCTGTCTCAACAGAGAGGGAGGGATAAGACACCACCTATCTCCTTTCTACAACACAGTCCTTTCAGCAGTTCCAAGAAGATTTCACCCCCATTTGCACTCTGATGCCTTCAGATGACCCTGAGGGCATAGATAAACCCCTAGTAGTCTCAAGATCCCTCAAGGAGATATTAACGACCACATGAATAAAAAGAAATATGATCCTTCCAGCCCCCTCCCCTCATCATGTCAGAATTAATCCTTCCATCGCCCCTACCATCGTGCCAGAACCGATGAAGCTTCTTGGATGAGAAGCGAAAGATCTTCTTCTTCCTCAAAGATAAAAACAGTACAGTTGCCTTCTGAAAAAGCAGCTTAGAGATAAAAATAAAGAAATTATTTGGATATCATTGGCATATTGATGATCCTGGATCATTAGATGGTTTCACCAAACAACATCACATAGATGTTGAACAGCAAGAGAAACAGGAGAATTTTGTGGCATACCACACTGGAATCTCCAATAGATCTTTCTCCCCCACTATCACCAACTGGAACCACACATTCAGGAAAAAGCAGAACCTCTCTCTGTACACAGTATTTCCAGCTCCTAACTCTTACAGGCAGCCCAGACATTGATAATATTGAATGTTGCTGGGATAACTAGTTAAATCATCCAACAGTGCAGTCAATATGATTCTATTTCTAACCTAGGCCTGATTCCAGGATTTGGAAAGAATCCAGATAAATCCAAACATTCACTATATCTTCCATAAAAAGGAGTAGTGGAGGCTGGTTTCTAACATAGCCAGATACAAGGATGCCTTCGTCAGGAGAGGCATGCTACCATCTCTTTCAAAGTCAGTGGTACCATCCCCTCCCCTAACAGCATTGAACACTTTCTAATCCAGGCAGTCATGTCCTCAAATTCTGAAAAAGCGTGGGTTATAGTTCATATGTGGAGGAGTTCACTCTGCCTGCTACCGCATTTACTTACAGGATAGAATGAGTTCCAGATCACATCATAAGACTCTGCCTCTGCCAACTCTATAGTTTCTGCCCATGAGGAATCAAGACTTGAGTCAGTTTATTGGCAAATGTTGCCCGAAACCTTAACTTCAGCCTGGTAACTCTCACTTCAACCTCGCTGAGCCTCGGTCCTCAAATGAAAAAGAGTCATCCTAAAGAGGTCTGCTGGATTATGATCCACTGATGCAATAATGATGGAAATGTAAGAAGAGTTTGCAACACTTATCGGTGTTGTGCTTTGCACATGAATATACTCCTACTATGTTAAGTTTGCTATACAACTCAGAATTATACTGGATTACTCCAGGGTTTATTACAAGAACATGTAGAACAGAGAAAATAGAACTGCACTCTTTCTGCATTTAGTTTTATTGAAAAAAAAGTTTCTGTTCAGCAGAGTTGCAGAATGGAACTTCTTGGAAAATGCCAAGCAGCGGTCAGAACACAAAGAAAACTATTTCTTCAGCATAAGGTAGGAATGTTGGCACTGGCCCAGTTTCCTGGGCAACAGCTATGTTGCCATTCCATTTTGCTGACATTCCAGTAAGTGCCTAGACAAAAACCATTGGGGAGATGGTAATGGAACATTATTTCTTTTTGTTTGTGTCACCCGACTAATCAAATATATAAAATATATACATATTTTATGTATGGTATTGTGATTAAGCCTCAGCCTCATCACAGCTTTAGCACCGCAGCCCTAATTTGTTCATATTGAGTGTTTCTCATCATGTATGCATCTAAATTTATATTTCAAGCTATTTTGTAGTCAAGCAGTGTCCATGCACATGCACTCTTCCTATACTGGTGTCTGTTTTGAGAGCCTTTTGTATAGTAAGGCAGAAATAATTCAATACATTTTATACATATACACCCATACACTATATAAAATGCTAAAAGAATAGTTTATATGAGCAGACAAACCAATCAAAGTATATAAATAAGGGCCTGGGGCTAACGGCTCTGCCACCCTCTATTATAATAAAAACCAAGCCTATTTTTCTCAGATAATTTACCCTTGAAATTGGAGGATCATATTAGATTCATTAGGAATATAACTTTTTTCTGTCTCATATTTAAGGTGGTTCATCTTAAAATTTAAGCTTACATAATTCTGACAGAAAAATAAAATAACAGAAAACAAGATTACAGGTAGTCCTCGACTTACAACCACAACTGAGCCCAAAATTTCTGTTGCTAAGCAAGACAGTTGTTAAGTGAGTTTTGCCTCAGTTTATGATCTTTTTGCCACAGTTGTTAAGTGAATCACTGTAGTTGTTAAGTTAGTAACACAGTTGTTAAATGAATCTGGCTTTCCCATTGACTTCGCTTATTAGAAGGTTGCAAAAGGTGATCACACATGACACCGGGACACGGCAACGGTCATAAATATGAGTCGGTTGCCAAGGTACCAAACTTTAATCAAGTGGCCATGGGGATGCTGCAAAGGTAAGTGTAAAAAAACAGTCATAAGTCACTTTTTAAAGTGCCGTTGTAACTTTGAATGATCACTAAACAAATTGTTGTAAGTCAACAACTACCTGTATAGGAAAGGTTTAAAAGAAACCTGATTCTGTTGTTATGAGTTTCACAATCGGATAGACGAATTTGAAAAAATGGAACACCCTTATTGTTTGGGTCATTTTCACATTATGGGTTTATCTAATAACAAATAATCTCACTTGAATTCCAATGCATGGGGCTTTTATTTGCATCTTTTACAATATTAGTTTGATATTGTCACGCTGCATAACATTTAAGAAACTTTCTCCCTACCATGCAAACCTATTTAGCATGCAGTTTGGCAATTAGTGTATACTTATGTAATGTTTATTTGCATATCCACACAATACAGAAGGCTAGGGGCATTAAAAGATGGGAAATTAAACTTACCTAGATTTAATGTAAACTATCAATAGCAGTCATATTTGTTGTAATTAAAATGTTTGCTGTGGAATTTGTTTCAAATCTATTTACAAATGTTTTTTGTGATTTCGCTCTTTGCCTCTCTGTCAGGTATTGATAAACAAGCACAAATTAAGAAATGCCAGAAATTGTTTTTAGACTGCAGTCTTGTACATGGTTATATGAGAATAAATCTTATTGAATCCAAACAAACATTTTTCTAAATAGACAAATATAATTTTATGTGCTGTAAAAATATAATCTTGGAATTGGATTTGGAATGATATTTATCTAAACTCAGTGATGTCTGTTGGGGGAGTCAAACCACTCAATCTCATGAAATCATGATTATCCCACTCCATATGTACATATATTGAAACATTGCATATTATAGTATGATAGGTGATAGCCGGCAGAGGAGGCCTGCTGTGGGTCCCGTCAGCCCAAGCATTCTGGCTGGCGGGGTCCAGGAGGAGGGCCTTCTCTGCTGCTCCCCCTGCCCTCTGGAACATCTTGCCCCTGATGTGAGGTTGGCCCCAACCTTCCTTTTTGTAAGCAATATAATAAAAGCTCAGTCCAATAAAATGCATAAGTATTAAAACAGATTTTGTTTAGAATAATATGAGTCTCATTAATTCAATTTCCTTAGAATTCTGGGATATAAAGTTACAACTCGTGTGTATCAAAAGAATGGAAGAACATTTTTTGGAAGTGGTTTGCCATTGCTTCCTTCCTGGGACTAAAGAGAGTAACTGGCCTAAAGTCTCCTAGTTGGCTTTATGCCCAAGACAGGATTAAAATTCAGTTTCTAGTCCAGTCCACCAAAGTGGTTCTCTTAATAAACATGAAAACTATTTCTAAAATGGTGCCTCCAAAGTATTCTTTTTAGTAGGCTACTCATCAGTTGTTGATGAATTCTCCTCTTTCAAGAAACTGCTTTTTTCACCTTTCTGAAACTACTTTCTTGACAAAAATTTCAGTAAATTCAAATAAATAACAGAAAGGAGTGGGTATTCAGATTATATGTAACACTTTTAAATGTTGCCTTGGTTTTTATTTCTATTTAATACCCACATTTTTTTTCATGAGAGTAACATGCAGCCTCTTGAAGAAGCTTTTTTTTCCCACTTTGGGGCTGGATTTAAAATAAACTTTAAAAATATTTTAATTGAAACATTACTATTTGAGACTTCATGACATATCCAGGCAATTTTCTTGGCAACAGTTTTAAAGTATTTCGCAGATGCCACCTTCTCAGTGTTTTCTTTAATATCCCAGACTATCTTACTGTCTTGGAATTCTTTGGTATCAGGCATCCCAAGTACTAACCAGACTAACCCAACATAGCTTTCAGTCCTGACAAAATGAAACAAGTGCTGCCATCTGTTGAGACTGCCAAAAGATAGCTGATACTGTATATAATATTACAGTAGTTTATATTATTAACAATTCCAGAAAGATATTTGACCTGAACTATAAGTAACAGTTTGACTTTGTTGTGCCTATATGAATATTGCATTATATTCATAATGTATCTATACAGAGTGGAGCAAATTGGCTGTCCCTTTTTTGAGAAATGAACATCTGACATGGGTTATCTGAGCATGCCTGATAGACTATGAAAAGTTGAGTCCTTGGTGCTCTCTGGGCTTAGTTGCTTGAGTACATATGTTTCATTACCCAGCTAGGTAATATCAGTGTGGGTTTGGAAGTATAGGGTTTGTTCCTTATCTAGATACAGTAGCTTGCCCTGCCCATTTTTTCTTTGATAGTTTCTTCACTGGCGTATCAAAAACATAGAAATAACCAAACAGACTGTTACAACCACATGGCATCATCGTAGCACAGTAATCAACTACAGATCTCCAAAATAAACTGAAAGACCCAATACCCAAGAAGAAAAAAACAGGAGTTATTTCCAACATAGAGTGTAAGGGCTGCAACAACTACAGGATAGGGAGGCAAAAGACTAGCAGAGCACATCCACAACACTGACTAGTATTCAGAAGACAGATGAAAACTCCTTAATTTCACAACACATGGACAGACTCAACCATAGTTTCAACTGGGAAACTATGGGCATCCTAGACCAAGTTAAGCCTCACACTTGTTTACACTGATGTTTCCTAACTGGGTAATGAAAAGTCTGCAAGTAAACAGCATAAAGAGCTCCAAGGACTCTTAGTTCAACTCTGAATTACATATATTCTGTTCTATTGGAAATTATGAAGTTCCGCATGGTTTTTTTAAAAAGGACATAATTTGATTTTTCACTTAATCTGTGACTTGTTTTTGCTGGGATAAGTACTTATTTTGTGGAAAGGAATCTAAAAGTTTATATTCTGAATAAGCTAATGTAAAAAAACCAATTTTCAATTTTTACATTATACATTATTGGTTGTTTCCTCATTTAAAAGTGTGCAACATTTGTATTATAACTATCAGTTTCTGGAAGTTTATGGCAAGGTATTTTTTTTAAACTAGCAATTCCTTAACTGAACTTTGTAGAGTGCATATGTGCACATGCACCCACATAAACACCCCTCCTAATTTTATATCCTCGTACACCCATGGTGGAGTTGAAATCCAACATAACAGGAAGCTACCAGGTTAGAAAAAGGTGCTTTCCAGAGTTATAGCCAGAACATGTTTGTCTATTTCTTCCTTTTGTCTTCATATTTGTCGCTTTTATTGGCAGGAAGACAGTGCTGATTTGAAGTGCCAGCTTCAGTTTGCCAAAGAGGAAGCAGTACTGATGCGTAAGAAGATGGCCAAGTTAAGCAGAGAGAAAGACGAATTGGAACAAGAGCTTCAAAAGTACAAATCCATCTATGGGGATGTGGAAAGTCCTCTCCCCATTGGAGAGGCTGGAGGACCACCCAGCACAAGAGAAGCTGAACTGAAGCTTCGTTTAAAATTAGTGGAAGAAGAAGCTAACATATTGGGCAGAAAGTTAGTAGAACTAGAGGTGGAAAATAGAGGAATTAAGGCTGAGATGGAGGACATGAGATGCCAGTATGAAAGAGTATGTCTTAACCAGGAACATGTTTCAAGCATTCCTACCTCACCTTATGGTGACCCTGTGGAATCAGCTGCAGAGTTGCGTCATCATTTGCAATTTGTAGAAGAAGAAGCAGAACTTCTTAGGAGATCTATCTCTGAAATTGAAGATCACAATAAGCAACTAACAAATGAATTAAATAAATTCAAGTTTGACCCTGGACAAGAATCTGATTGGTTTCATGAAAATGCATCTAAATGCAGTGGATCCTTACAAGAAGAACTGAAGTCAGCCCGGATGCAAATCAATGAACTGAATGGAAAAGTGATGAAACTCCAGTATGAAAATCGTGTACTATTATCTAATGTGCAGCGCTATGATCTTGCCTCTCACCTAGGATTGCGAACATGCAGTCCCAGGGATAGTGATGCTGAGAGTGAAACAGGGAAGAAAGAGTGTGACAGTGAAGAAAGTCATCTACCTCAACCAAGGAGAGAAGGACCCATTGGGGGTGAAAGTGATTCTGAAGATTTATATGAAAAGACATCAGGTTTTGGGAGTGGGAAACACTCAGAAGTTAGTAACTTGTGTTCCGCTGATTTAACACGGGCCAAAGAGAACTCAGAGTCATTTATCAGTATCAAATATGAGGCTGAAAGGCTTGAAAGAACTATGGAACGCCTTATCATTGATACAGACAATTTAATATATGAAACAAAAGTCCACATAAATAGCAGTGCTGCCTCTGAGCAAATTTTTAAAAAAGATGAGGGAAAAAAGGGGAACAAGAATGAACCAGAACCTTTAAGCGCTATTAATTTAAGGATGAAACATTTTCAGAAAGAACTGCAAACTTTTTTGGAGAAGGTTGATAACATTGGGGCTGACTTCAAAGAACAACTGGAAGATCTTTCCCCTCTTCCTCACCTTACAGAGTCCTCTAGTTTTCTGTCCACAATGACATCCATCTCTCGAGATTCACCCATTGGAAACCAAGGAAAGGAATTAATTATAGATTTCCAGGTAAGTGGACTTCTTGCTTCTTTTACGGTTTTGCTAGTCTTTCTTGCTGCATTCTGGTGCTAATTTTACCTTTCTTTGTTTTGTTATGATTTTGAAATTAATTTGTGAAATATTTATAAATTCTTTTTTTTTAACTATCTGCTATTTTCATACAGAGGCTGTTCCTCATGACAAAAAGGCTAATAGAAACAAACAGCTTCTGGATTTTTTTGTTGTTTATTATATTGGATGCTGCGTTTCATTAATTACTGTTTTGTTGATATTTAACAAAACACACTTCCTCTTACACTTTTAATATGAAATGTATTTCAAAAGGTCTTGTCAAAATAAAAATCCAAAATGAAATGCCGGATATTAGTTCTTTTACATAAGGAAGGGGCGAATAAAAAGGCCCTGAAGCCAGTAAATGACTGCCTTTCATAATGCATTTCCCTGTATTCATACTGTCACAGCTGCCATACTGAATAGGGATTTTTCTGCACGGCACAAATAAGGCTGGAAGAGCCTTGTATCCCCATATACTCCATAACTTATAAGCTTGCTGTTGGTTTGACTCATGCATCCCCATTGCATGCGCCTCATAACCAGTATTTGCATTCTTTTCCCTCTCTCTTTTTTGCTTTTCAGATGTTTCAGCCCATTATTTTGCTCATCCTTATTTTAATTCTGTTCTCGTCACTTGCTTATGACACTGCATTTAAGTTGATTTTTCTGTTCATGCTTTTTTTTCTCTTGTAGTTTTTTCAATTGCCTACCTTAGCCATTTTTGTTTTTTGTTTTTTTAATCTTCTCCTGTCCTGATTTTTTTATGTTACAATCCCCACCCATGCACCTAACAGTCCAAACAAAAGGATCAGTTGGAATGGCAGCGCAGCCCAGACCATGGAGATGAGAAAGAGATTCATCAACAACAAGGCACCACAGAACCACATGGCAGAACTGATGGAGACCTTAAATTCTACAGGCCAGAAAACAAGAATTGTTTCAGTCTAGAGGTTAGCACAGCTGAATAAAAATTCCTTGAAAGGGAACAGTAATTGTCATAGAAGCCAGGGCAAAATAGAGGGAATAACTCCTTTAAGCCCTACAATTTGTATTTAACTCCACCTAATATTTAATGAAATAGAAATCTGTCAATTTTTAGCATTTTTCTCATGACAGCCAATACAGATAGCCCTCGTTTAGCAATTGACTCATTTAACAATCATTTGCTAATGGTAATGGAAAAATAACTGTATGACCAGTCCTTGCATTCATGATTTTGGGGGGACAGGATGTTCTACAACAAGGGGGCAGCAGCAGAGAAGGCTCTCTTCCTAGACACTGCCAGTTGAAATTTTCCTGCTTGATTGAGTGAGATGAGATACGCTGATGAGATGGGGAAAACTTAACTTGGCCTTATGCCATGTAGAGCTTTATAGGTGGCTAACAGTTTGAATTTGACTGCCATCTTTCCATGATCAACAGGGGGGGCTCCTTTTTCGCCTCTCCAGGGCGACTTTAGACCCATTTAGGGTCCTCTAGCAGGGCAAATTCAGCCATGGGGTGCGGAGCTCCACAATTCCTCGGCGACATCACTACGATGCAAAACTGGAAGTCTTCCTGTTAGGTGTTATTTTAGTCATATATTGAGAATTGCCATAAGAATTAGAAGAAACCGCTTACTTGAATGTCTGGTTGATAATGTGACCTAGAACTAGCCAGATTTGATTGTGGAATAGCACTTATCTCATTTTGTCAATTGTACAGTCCTATAATCTGGATTTAAGTGGTTGTATATCTTTACATCAAAATCCAACAATGAATAACTAGAAAAAATTGACTGGAAAGCAAGATTTCATTAATTCAGGTATTTCCTAAAATACATTTTCAATACTCCAATCATTTTAATGAGGAATTAATATACGCTTAATTTCTTAAATTTTGAAACAGCATTTTAAATAAAAAAGTCTATTTGAAGGAAGACAAATTTCTGAATTCAACATTTGATTCGCTGGCCATTAAGTGTATTATAAATTGACCTTTTAGATTGAAGATGGGTAGATTAGAGGTGCAGGGAGTGAAACATGTAGCATTCTGATTTGCAAGTCTTGGATTGATTGATTTAGTTGTGATTTAGCTATGCTCAAAAAGAATGAAAAAGATATATCTTCAAGAAAGACAGAAAGAACCTTGATATATACTTTAGAAGTATGTTAATAAATTAAATGGGCTATGTTGTTAAAAAGCACGATCTCTTAAAATTTTTCAAAGGTCCACGATTGCCAACTTGGTACTAGATTCCCTCTTCATGGAGAAAAAATGTACACTGTTCCAAAACCAATAATTTTATATGTTTTCAAAAAAGGTAATCAGTTTATTCAAAACACTTGCTGAAATGCAGGAAAGGATTACTGACCTGTTACGGTGGAATGGCATCAATAGCTTTATTGATCCTGATAGTAATGCAGAAGGGAGTGAGTTGTGTAACGTTAACAGCAATCCACAATAAGGAAGAGGACAGGAAAAGCTTGCAGATGTGAGGGAAGATAATGCTACTACAAGAAGTAATTTTAAAATTAAACTCAAAGGAAGACAGTGGCAAATGATTCCTGCATAGTTCCAAGAAAACTCTATGGACATGGCTGGAACATTGAGACATGTTTATATGGCAGGTGAAGAGATTCCAAGTAGAAAAACATTCATTTTCAAAATAGAACTGGTGATGATAATGTAGTCAGATCAAGCCTGCAAAGAAATCTGGTCAGTAATGAAAGAGGAATTTCTCATTTTACAAGGAGAGATGTAACTGGAATACATGGAATGTGAGAAGAATGAACAAGGAAAAACAACTTTTTTGAAATGAAAATATTTTTTGAAATAAATGAACAGGGCCTCTTTAAGTCAGTTAATATAATATGTATCAGGGCATGAAGCCAGTCAAAAAAATGGTAATGATATTTCAAAAGGATATTGCAAGTATGTGTTTAGTTATAACACAAAAAGTGTCATTCAACATTAATGTACAAGAATGTACACTTCTTAAGGGGGCAGTGGTGAAAAACACTAAAAAATTACTAAACTCAAAATTGAGAAGGGCTAAATGCAGTATTAGGAAAAAGCACAGTACTACAAATTGGTGACTGGAATGTAAACATTGGAGAAATGGAGAAATCTGGAATTAGAAGAGAACTGGACTAGGTAAAATGTAATAATGGAGAAGATTAGCAGAGTTTTGCAAAGATAATTATTTATTGAGAGAATCAACTTCAAGCCATATATATGTATACTTTACACATGGGCATTATGAGATATACAACATTAAAATAAAATTTAATACATAATAGGAAAGAGAACATAGAGAATTGCAATCCCAGTGAGTCATAGCATTCTGAAATACAGATTATAAAACAGATCATATATACAGATGTCATACAGGTGGATTATAGAGAGTAAGGATGCCATCAAGTTTTGACTTGAGAAAAATCACTCAGAATATAACATCAGTGAAAGAAACAGATTCAATATGCCATGCAGAAAAGAAATTAAGTAGTTATATAAGAATAAGAGACATCATGAAAACTAAGTGAAAAAAGTATTCTCAAAATTCCAAAGAAAAGATTCAGCTGATTTTCAAAACAAATTAAGAGCCAAAGTAAGACATAAAATTATGCATGACAATTGAACACATCTACATCAAGCAAAAAGCAAATAAGGAAATAAAGACTTTCAACAAACAGAAGAGATTAAAGAAAAAAAGTTAAGATCAGAGTACATGGGGGGGAAATCACAAGATAGATCTAGTACTCGTGGAAGAGATCTAATAGAAGTAAATGAAATTAAAGGAAGATGGAGAGGCTATATTGAAGCTCTTTACAAATTAGGTTATGGAATCATAGAACAATTTGTTCAGACATAATGTGTGAATTAACCTTCTTTCCTACAAAACGTGATATGACAGGCAATGGACCAGCTGTCAAATAAGAAACCACCAGGATCAGATGAGATGCCCATTGAACTATTTAAAGCTGCAAGAGAACAAGCAATTAAAGTGCTAACAGCTGAGAGAGTAAATTCTCACACTGTCAGAAGCAAATAGCCTTAGACCAGATAAGCTAAAGTGAGAAAGTGCAGATTGGAATATTTGGATTCATTGAAAGCAATAACCAGACATAGTCATCTTTGCCAATTCTGTTTGCAATACACACAGAAGCCTGGGACTTCTAATGCCTTCCAATTTTCTCAAAGCACCTATCCCCCTGATGTAGTGGGAACCAAGTTGGACAATAGGAAAACAATGGATTTATTGCTTAGATATAAATCAGCATTCACAGAATACTTATGGACCACAATGACTAAATTGTGCCAGAAATTTCCTTTCCCTATAGTTTCTGATCCTGCTGGTGGATAATACTAATTTCAGATGTATTACTGATTACAAAGTCAGAACCTCCCCCAATATACATCTCTCTGGAAGAGATGGAGATTTCTCCCCCTATCCTCTCTGGGCATTTTGAACAGGAGAAAAGGATGGTTAGAGTAAAAATTGTTTTCCTTCCAGAGGAGAAAAGGGAAAGGAGCTCTTCAGCCTCAATAGAGATTTATGATATGTTGTGACAGAAAATTCTTAAATAGTTACAAGCAAACAAATCAAACCAACCAATTATCAAACAAGAGAGAGATGCAAACTACTCTTTCCTCCTGAGAGTGGCTTTTAGCCTGTTTGTTACATACCATAATGCATCAGGAAAAGAGGCATAAGAATTTGAATCTCACTTTCCCTCCAAATAGGATTTGCATTAGATATATTTTGTTTCAGTAAATCTACTTAACCACAGCCTTGGTGTTATTGGAAGTCTATATTTTTTTTAATTTCTGTGACCATTGCTTTATGACAACAAATACAGAATAAAGATTCTTGTCTCTGGAGATTGGAAAAGATTAGTGTACATTCTCATACTAAGAACAGCAATGAAAAGATATGGACATTATTAAAACATTGCAGTAATTGTTCATATAAAGTTTTACCTAACATTTTACAAAAATAAATAAATAAATGTATAGTTAATGATAATGGAAGAAAATACAAGAAGTGAAGTGATGGAAGCATACTGTCCATCAAGAACATGGACAGTATGCTGGGAGAGAGAGGTTAATTCTGGAGAAGGTAACGACAAACTTAGATCATAAAGTATAAGGATGTTGCTGTGGCAACAAATGATCAAGCAGCAGTCTTTTCCATTGCAATACAATGCTGCAAAACTGGATATAGAAGAAAAGCGAAAGAGAGGATCAGGTTATAAATCTGAAGAAGTTGCAAGAAGAACCTGTCAGTCTTTGACCTATAAAAAATATTTCATTCAGATAATGATTAGCAAGAAGAAACACAAATTTTGTGTATCTGATGCAAAAAAATTAAAGCAGGAAGAAACTACTCACGATAAAGTTTAGGGAAGTTGAAGAAGGAGATAATGGATAAAGTAGATGGACAGGATCAAGGTGATGATAAGAATGTCTTTGGAAAAACTACAATTTTATTACCACAGATAATTATAATTTTGGTGGCATTCAACAACATAATTCCAGTGATTATAACAACAATCCACCACAGTTTTCTGGTGATAAACTTACCAAACACAATGGAACACATTTCTGATTTAAACATGTGCAGGATCACACTACAGGTAACAAAAATTCCTTTTTATAAAGAGGTCAATGCGCATGCAGTTTGTTCATATTTCAGCATAATAAAATTAACTATAGCCTTTCAAGAGAAAGAGCAAGGTTCAGTTATGCTGTGCAGTTCAGCAAAGGCCAGATAACATCTTTATCTAAGATGTTCCAATTAATTAACCATTGTTGAAGCATAAACCAGACTCCTCTGCCTAAAAAAAAATAGATACTGTTTCTAATACAGTACCCTTTGCTATTCAAGCCCGTTGGCAGAATGCCAGAAAAATAAATAATCAGGTTTAAAAATGTGACTATTATTTAATGTACTTCCTTCTTTAATTTTGTTTTAGCATTAGCTTCTGAAATTCAGAAGCTTTGGCTGCCTGACTCTGTCTAATCTTTTCTGCTTTAAGATTAAGGAATTAAAAATGACAGAGAGCAAAAAGAGCAGAATGCTGCAAAACATTTTAATTTATGAATTAACTTATATACTGCCGTGTAAGACTTTTTCATCTATTTATTTCTAATCAAATTAATTCTTCTATAGTAGGCATTGGCTTTGCTTTTTTATTTCTTTTAAAATAAGCATTTGTCTCTGTTCCCTTTTGGGAACTGCTGTATCTTCCCTGTACTCTATAGAATATGTCTTAATATTTCAACAGAGAACACATCACTAGCTGTATTTTTTTTCCTTTTACATAGAGTAGATATATAGTACTCAGACCTGCTTTTGCATTCCCCAGGACACTATTTCCTAACTTTGGCAATTCTAGTGAAGTCCACACTTCTTAAAATGGCCAAGGTTGAGAAACATTACCCCAAACCTACAAAGTATGCTGTTGAATTTCAGTGGGAAGTTGTAAAAAGCATGGTGTAAAAACATTTTTGGAAAAAAAAACCTGCAAATGCTGCAAATATTTATGTCTGAGAAAGTTTTAAAAATGTGGTGAGAATGATGGAAAATGATAAGACTACAAATGTTGATGGTACAACTGGAGAAATGTGACAATATAGGAGTAGCTATGTGACTAGTTTGGTAAAGAATATACTAGATTTGTAGTTCATCTTTTTCATTTCTTCAACTAAGAAAGCAAGCACCATATCTGGAGTCTTTCAAACTGATTTAGCTGATATACTATTTCTTCTATTTTCCTTTTATTTCCTATTTTGAGTTGGTATAACGCTATGATCCGGGGTGTCCAAGATACTACTCCATAATTTGGCAACTTTGGCCATGAAATTATTCTAACAGTGGACATTCATTCTCAGAGCTATATCATCGCTAGATGATTCACCCAATGGCTTTCCTTCAGCAAATTACTGGCTGTTTAATAAGATACCAGGTTAAAAATACCAGGACTGATTTATAAGAAAGAAAAAGATTCATTCCAAATTCTCTAGATCCCCATTATGGATGTCAGATCATTATTCTTTGACCAATGATCCTTGAGACCAATCCCTACATATAATATGATGAAAAAAATACTGTTTTTACAAATATTGCTGTATTATAACAGATTGAAATACATATATATGATATCCAAGCTACCTGATATTGAATCTTCAGTGTGATCTACCATGATGCCATGCTTACTACAAGTCAACAAATATTTGCATTTTCCATACCAACAGACATGTTGTACAGCAGATGACATTTCAGTTTCATTTCAAAATCCTACAGCATAACTGATAGAGTCATCATATACAGCTCAGCTGATCTGTCTTCAGAGACAAAGACTTCCATTCAGAGTCAGAAATAGATGCAGTAAATCAGCAAGCACAAAGCGTATCGCATATTCATATTGCCAATCACCAGCTCAGTGAGATATCAGCTCTTCTTCCAGGACAAAAAATAAATAAATTTAATAAATAAAATTCACCATTCACCAACATTTTAATTTTCAAGTACTTACTTCAGTAGGTACTCTGATTCCAGGAGTGTTGTGTTAATGAGACTGAAACCAAAATAAATTTTAAATCCAAAGTTTCAGATATGATAACTTTCTGAAAGTGCTTCTGTGCAGTTCAAAAACCCATGTGTATATCTGCACAGATAACTATGGTTACAAATAACCTAGCTGTCCATACCACAGCTAAAGCAGATCCTTATATGGATCTAAAATATATTGAATCAAAGTATGCATCAACAGATTCAGCAAGAGAAAATTTTTGTGCAGGTTTTTCACTAATTATGAACGGAGCATGTGTTTGAATACTATCTTGATTGTATAGTTTTGAGTATATATCCTAAAGTTTTTGTTACCTTTGTAAGAACTGTTATACTCCTAATCAACTCAGGGACTGCCATATTTTACCTGTACAGAATGTATCAATACAGGAGCTTCAGGCTCAGCTAGAGCAGGAGATGAAACTTCGACAAGAAGAGCAAGAAACCTTTTCAGAAAGGATAATTCAGGTAAATACATTAAATAGATACTGGAAGAAAATTTCATCTGCTTTGATTACTATTAGAAGCACCATATGTTTGGGAAAAAGAGTTCAAATGTTATATATGTTTGGTTATGGATAGTTAAGAATTATTGAAACAGCTTTAAGGGATAATTGATTTTTTTATCTATATAATTTTCATGTATAAATATAAATCAAATTCTAGCCGCCAGTCATTATTTGGAAAATGGATTACATGATTACAGGAATGTTATTGGTTATAGGAATATAATATGGTATAAAGTTTTGTCACTCTTACTTTGATTTTTTTGTACATCCAGTTCTATATATTGTAAGCTGCTATTATAAAACTGTAATTGGAATTTACTGAAAATAATTAGCATGTGGAAATTATTTTTCTAATAATTTTTATAAAAGAATTTTGCATAGAGAATCTAGAAATTGCTATCTTTTTTAATTATTTTACTAATATGATTTATTATAGATAAAGCAGATATGAAATTATAGATATGATTGCATAATATTTGTTTTTTTAGAAATAGCATCAGTTGATTGATGGATTACAGAACTGTAAACCTTTAGTAGGAACAGTTAATTGACTATACAGTATGTGTATGTGTTTGTCTATGTGTATATGTATGTATGTATAATATGTTTCTTCGTTTAAAAACTCAACATTGACATCTTAAAGGAGGTAAAAAACATTTGCTGGATCTCTGAACATTTGAGTTGAGAGAGATTCTTCATATTCTATGCCTGGATGGTTCATAATCATAGACATATTTTATGGATAGTTTGTTCTACCAAAATGTTCAAGGACGATTCATTACTAAGGCCCTGTCAACAAGAATCTCTCTTTCTTAAGACATAAAAATAGAACTGTACTCCTCAAAAAAAAAAGTCCTCATCCATAGGGAAAATAAATAATTTAGAATCAATCAACCCTATTGTTTTTTCTAATTATTAGTTGAAAATGAGGTTAGGAGTTGCAGTCCCCCATATAGCAATATCAAGTCCAGGATCATGTCAGCAACACATTGAAAGAATTAAGTGAAGAGACAGTGTTTATATGCAGAGAATACAAATGCTTACACTACAGAAATCTGATCCAGGTTGTTACACTAAATGAGCTGTGTAATTTTTTTTCCAGCAGGCTATTATGGTTAATTAAATTGAGTCTTCAGCTTGAGATCTTGGGGTTTCTTAAAAGATGGATCCCTTGATAAAATCAGGTGATAATAATTAGAATTGGCAATCTTGGTTTTTTACTCAAATGGATATGAGGGTGGGGGGCAGATTTCAGTAACACGTGCTTAAGGACAATATTCTATTCATGTGCATATTTGTTCTATTTAAAGTTGGAAGAAGACCATCTGCAAAACTTACAAAGAAAAGATTTAGAGGTACAAAGCTTGACTTTGCAGAACAAACTGGAAGAGAAAACTTGGAGTCAGGAGAAAATTCTGATGTATCAAGAACTCAGACATTTCAAGCAGAACATTTTTATCCTATATGTCAAATTGAAATGGTTGCTAAAACATTGGCGACATGGCAGGCAAATAGAAAAGCAAGAAGAAGACATACTTGAGGTAACTGTCTCATATTATTTAATGGAGTAAAGCTAAAATGTGATAATAATTTTATTATAGGCAAAATACATTTTAAGAAATAACATTACTTCAAGTTCAGATGCCAGAATTACCTTCATTGTGGCATTGATATCTCTGTCACAATGGTTTTAAGCAGAAAAGATATCAAACTGGTACTTGAAACAAATTAGGCTTATAAAAGAAAAAAGGTAGCAATATATATTCATTTGTGTAGTAATTCCAGGTTATATGTTATCTTTAAATTCTAAATTTAAAGATTGAGGAATAAAACAATAACTTTACAAACCCAACACTTTTCTGCTTCTCCTACAGTTTAGGTTATCTTTCTTCAGAAGAACCAAATGATACTTTACATTAAAATTTAAAAGTATTATATGAGGAAATAGAATTATAATTTATTCTGCTGCTCAATATGAGTGACTTCAGGGCACTCACTCCTTCTAGTATTAATGTATTTATCATATTTGCCATGTCTTTTATCATTTGTTAATTTTGTATTAATTAAAAGCAGGAGCAATAAAAAGAATAATTATATAACACCATATTCTATTTTAAAATTTATTTATATACTAATAATTTTTATACTATAAATATACCCCCAATATAAAGGCCATATCAATACAGTTAATTACAAAGCCTATTGTGTTAATTTTTGCCCAATATGAGATTAGAGCTATGATTCTAGAAATCCCAGAATCTCAGAAACTAAAGGATTTGTTCAATAAGATTAAAATAATGGTTTCTTTATATATACTGATTTTTAATATTGAAGTTTATTATGAAGTCTTTTTGCAAACTACAGTCCTCTAATTGTTAGCAGCATAATTCCCAATTTCCTCTCAAAGAATTCTGAGGGTATTAATGCCAATATATCTTGAAGGTACTAAATTTGGGAAGCGTAAGTAATACAAGTCATGAACAAACTAGACATTAAAAAAATAGGGAGTAACTTTTTTCTAGGATGTAACAAATTTTTATCCACTTCATCAATTTGATTTCATAAACAATTAAGTATCCATAAGCTCATAGAAAGAAATAAGGAAAATCTACAAAATAGGTAGCTATTTCATGTAGGAATTTATTTCTTTCATATAAGATTGTATTTATTTTAATTCATTTGCAATTTTAGATGGAACACCTTGATCCCATGCTAGAAATCACCTTTCAGTCTGAACAAAAAGGTGACGAAGAGGGGGAGGAAGAGGAGGAAGAAGCTTTTGCAATGACAAATTACTCCCTTCATTCCACAGTGGAAATAAGCAACCATGGACCACAACTACAGACAGCAGAGTTGTTGCAGCTACAAAAGCAGGTATCAAGGCAAATGTGCAGGTGCTTATTCTGTCATGAGAGTTATCTCTGTGTTTTGTTATTTTATCCATTCTGTCTATTCTATTTTGTATTGTAAAAGATTATCCCAAGTAGAAAGCACTGCTGAGAAAGGTATATCATTGAATGGTGGTATGCAAAATATACATGTTTATTTCACCTAAGCATTTCCATAGCAATTTACTTCCCAATCATTGCTGTAAGAGTTAATTAATCTTAACCTTTTTCTCACGAAAGTATTGAGAGAGTTTCCAATTTGGGGCATGACCTACATACAGATGCAGTGTTTAGACATCAAAATATACCAAGATATTAATTAGCAATCTCCTTTCCAAATACATGATTTGCAGTCCAATCCAATTTCTGCAAAACTATTGACAATTTAGCCCAGAAATCCTCAACTTCCAGGCCTCAGACTGACTGGTCCACGGACTGTTGAGAACCGGGCTCTGCAAGCAACGGGCAAGCACATGAATGCTTTAATTGTCCATGTGCATGATTAGGTTGTACACATGAAACTATCCCTTCTCCCCATACTGCTGCCGGCGCCAGTCTGTGGAGCCAAAAAGGTTGGGGACTGCTGATTTAGCCAATATCTTTTGATCCAAAGTATGATAACTACTGGTTTTATACAGGAAAATAGTATCATTCAATAAAATTTTACTAAATCAATGAACAATATAAATAATAAAATATAAGAATTAATTAATGACTGAAGCAAATAAAAGTAACCAATAACAGTTTCAAATTGCTGTGTTGAACATTGTTGCTACATTTAAAAGTCCAAAGCTAATCTAAATGCAAATATTTTTATAATTATTTAAATAAATCATGCTCTCTGTTCTAATGGAGTTACATGACATTTCACAGTCTTGGGTTAAAATTGAAAAGGCTTTCTGTTGCATCAGTGTTGATTCTACTAATAGTTACAAGTAAAAAGCTATATAATTAAATTGATATGTTGTAAAGTAATTATGTTGAAAATGAAAATTGGCATGGATAGTAAGAAAGAACTGGTAAAAGATGATATGGATAGAAATATTTCAGTTTGTTTATGGGCAGCAAGCAATAGCACTTAATGTTTCCAGACAAATAATATAACTAGGTTTAAACTATTTATAACAGGGCAGTTGAATTTACAAAATATTAATAGAAATGACATTCCACATTTTTTAACCTTGTATGATATCTGCGTATTTTCTTGAGATAATACTTTAAATTGTTCTGTGATAGATAAATAGTATACTACCAAGTCAAGGATATATTTTACAATGATAAATGGCTCTATGAAATTTTTTGTTTAGTTCCTTCACAAAGGAACTTTGTGCTTGTTCTGTGCAAACACAAAAATATCTACTTGCAAGGAGTCTTTTTTCTATATGTATCAAGGATTCACAGTGCAATACCTTCCTTGCCATGGCATTCACTTGCCAGCAAAAGACATTTATAATTTAAAAAATACATCAAAATCACTCTAGTATTTTATATTTAGCCTGCCTCCTGGCCCATAGATTATAACTAAAGTGGCATGTAGATTCAATACACTGCACTTATCTTTAGTCTTCATCATTCTTGAAAAACATGTATGTTTATTATTCTATGGGTTCATATTCTTAGTATTTCCTACATATTCAGCCTCTCTTCTTGTCCACCTTTAAAATTACTTAAGAAATTGGGGGTGGGGGGAGGCCCTTGTGCAACGACATACCTAGTTTATTTGGAAAATCTACTTGTAATTTTTGATGTGCCTATGCCCTTAACCCAGCCATCTAGCCCAGGCCAAACATCCTCATACTAAAAAGTAAAGTAACCTTCTGTTACTGACACTCCTCTCAGTTTCCACCAGAATTACACTGGAGTCTGAGCCATCACAATTCAAAATATTTTGTGGTCTCTTTTGTTAATTTAAGTATTTTAAGTAGAAATGTATGTATACTAAAATACATACATACAGGTTATGGTGACCATTTTAAATGTTATGAGCCATTCAGGTTACCGAGCCTCTATATCAGTGATGGCGAACCTTTTAGAGACCGAGTGCCCAAACTGCAACCCAAAACCCACTTATGTATCGTCGAGTGCCGGGTGAGTGTGGCCCATTGGCTGGGTGTGGCCCATTGGGTGGGCGTGGCTATGGTGGTAACGGCAGACTGGGTGGGACTAAAAAGTGCAATCAATCAATTCCAACTTTGCAAGATCTTTTTTTTCCCCGCGAGAAGTTGAAATGGACTGATTGATTGAAACTTTTTTTTTTGCACACGGCAGCGGAGGCCTAAAGTGAAAAGGTTTTATAAAACTCAGCTGAAGGCCTAGGACTGGGGCGACGGCGCGCGTGCCCACAGAGAGGGCTCTGAGTGCCGCCTCTGGCACCCGTGCCATAGGTTCGCCACCACTGCTCTATATTTTAGTTGTGATTTTAAAATGTGTTTTACGGAGATATTGTATTGATTTCTAATGTTATACTTTGTGTTGCTTTTGGTGATAGAAACATGAAAAATAAAACTAATACTGTTGAGAATGAGGCAAAAAAAAAAGAGTTGCCTCAACAACTGATTGTCTCAACATTCACACCTGAAATACGACCGTTCAAAACAATGACCAACACCCCCCAAATTATAGATGAACCTGTTTCAAAGTTATGACAGCTGCAGCGCTCCCCCGGTCATTCGCACTTACGACACTCCGTAGGAATGGTGTAGAGCCCTCCGCTGCCTGTCTCCTCCCAAGTGCTTAGGCCTGTTCCCCATGCCTCCTGGGAGAAGCCGCCTTTTTCAGCACCCCTAAAATGCTTTCTGAGCTTTCTGCGCCTATTTGCTGGCCCAGATCATCTGGAAAGCAGGAAAGCTGCAAAGCTCTCCTGCCTCTCTAGGCTTTCAGCCTTGCATAAAAGGCAGCTTCAGGATGAGTTTCCCAAAACCTTTCCCTAGCTTAATCTTCTCCCTCCCTCCAAGCCATTTTTCTTCAATAGAAAAAAACAAAAGGTGATTTGTCAATCTCTCTCTCACATATATACCCAAGTTAGGTGCTAAAACTATGTAAACTGTCTTTCTGCCCTCCATCCAATATCCCTTTTGAAAACCTTACCTTGATTCCAGGCTAAAGAGTAGAGAAACAAACCAGCAAGGAAAGAAAAATCTTTCTGCAGCTTTTTTTCCTCTAAGTAAAGTCATGTCTAAAAGTTGTGCCAGAAAATGGAGGATATTGAGTCTTTGCAAGCTTTAGCTGTCCATCTGAGTGCCTATAGAATCCAGTTAGGACAAAGGCTAGACTGTAGACCAGACATGTCAAACTCGCAACATCACATGATGTCGCACGACATATCGGAGCTTTTTCCCATTGCCGGCAATGGGGGGCCCCGGTTTCCTCATGCCGGCAGTTTGACATCCCTGCTGTAGACTGTCCTTTCTGTTGTTTTGTGTGTTAGGGACCAATATATTATACACTCTTTATACATAACTGTCCTGATTGTTCTAAAAAGTTCAATCATGTTGTTAAAACTTATTATTAATTAGGAGAGGTACCATGGGCAAGTCTTTTGTGGACTTGCTAAATATTTCTTTTTTCCAGATCATCTTCTTTTTTGAAGCCCACAAATATATTAAGGAAGAGAAAAGTTTTGATCCCATAGTTTGTAAAGTGGTGGTTGAATTACAATATTTCAGATAGCTGAAATATAGCTGCAGATAGCTTTGGTTTTTTTTTTTAGGCAAAGGATAATAGCCGACTCTTGCATGCCCTGAAAATATTGTTGGATAACTTCCAATCAGAACTCCAAGATGATGAGCAAGAGCGTCATGATTTGCAACAACAATATGCCACTGACAAAGCTGCGTGGGAAATGGAATGGACTAAATTGAAATGTCAACTGGAGCAGGTATGCTTTTTCCCATAATTAGAGTCAAAGCGCATGACGCTGTAAGTGAGGTACAGGTCCCTACAGAGACATGTGCAGGATCTGATGATTTCATCAACATTTTGGAAACATGAAAGCCAGTTTGGTGTAGTGATTAAGGCATCAGGCTAGAAACCGTGAAACCTTGACTTCTACTGCTCCCTTAGGCATGAAGTCAAGCTGGGTGATTTTGGGCCTTCTCTCAACCCCAGGAAGGACCCAGTGGCAAACTACTTTGAAAAATCGAAAACTGCAAAGATTTGTCCAGGCAGTCACTGACTTGAAAACATAAAATTAAAAATTAATTCATGGTACTAGTTCTGCTCCTTGGAATATGTTATTGTATGTTTACTCTGTAGGGCAGTGGTTCTCAACCTGTGGATCGGGACCCCATTTGGGGTCAATCAACCATTTTACGGGGGTCGCCAAGCAAGGCTGTCCGCCATTTTTTTTGTCCGCCATTTTTTTTGTCCACCATTTTTTTTCCCTTTTCCGGCGGGTGCCTTACCTCCCTTGGGCTGGGCCAGCTGGTGGTCGGCCTGCTCCGTCTCTGCCGCTTGCCAGCTACGCCTCGGCCGGCGCAGGGGGCGGAACCACGCATGTGTGGCGCTCCCAGGCAGGGAAAGTCCTCGACTTACGACCGATTAGGTAGTCCTCGACTTACGGCCGGTTTAGTCCTCGACGTACGACCGGTTTAGTCCTCGACTTACGACCGGTTGGGGTCACGGCATTAAAAAGGTTGAGAACCACTGCTGTAGGGTCTCTGTTGCTTTTGAATAAGTGCACTTTCAGGTGGTATTTTTGCAGTTCTCCTGGACTGGGACTTGTGCTGCTTGTGAGCCTGTGCTATCATTGGCATTGAGTAACTGAGATTATTTGTTTTCACATAGTTCATATAGCATAACAGATTTGGGAAGTGAGACAGTAGCTGCTAAACTTCTTTAGTGCCCCAAAATTTTTGCCTCAGGCTTCAGACTTGCTTGCAGTTAATAACTGCTATTAAAAACCCTTTATCACTATACAACAAGCATGCCATGAAGGTAGGAATAGGGTTCTTGTTGGAGGTGAAGATCTTGTTTCCTTTTTGATCAGCTATATAGTCTGCTGCCTCATCTTGGATTCTCACAAAGGCTGCAGTCAAAGCAGTTGAAAAGTAGCTCTGAGTATTTGGAAAATGATTAAGTTGGCTGTAAGGAAATGTCTTAATGTAGAAATTCCTCTGGGAATATTAGAAATTTTGAGAGTGTACCAAATGTAAGCAATTCAAAATGTGGGTTTCAGTCAAGAAATAATACATTTCTGTTCTTGAAAGTAGTATTTACAACTTATAAAATGAAGAGACTATCACATAAAACAATTCTTTTCAATCCAATTTTCTTATTGAGCTGAAGTTGTAATAGCCATATTCTTTTTATATTTATTTATAATTATGTATATTATTCGCTTAATATGTGCTTACATTATATAAATATAATTACATATTATTGTATTATTTTTCATAACATGCTATAATCAGTCAGGTAAAGAAGGTTGGGACTGGAAATAGATTTACATTTGAATTGTAGCTCAGACAATACCCCAAAATAATTATAAGATGTAGTACTTTCTTTGTACTATAAAGCAGCAGAGTTGATGTACATTCTGAGCCATGAATGATAAACTTCAGTGAGCGTTTTAATTGAATTGCAATCTTAAGCTACAAGTTAGATAAACATTGTTGTCATTTTATAGTTGTTTTTTCAAATCAAAAAGTTTTAAATGTCAAAGCTTATGTCGGATCCTGTTAATTTCTATGAAAAACTATTGTGCCATTTAATTTACAGCTGGAAGGGAAGACTGAAAAAGCACAGAGTCAAACTGGCCTTGATGCCACAACAACTTTCAAAAGAGAAAGAGAGGAACACAAGAAACTCTTAGCAGAGAGTCATCGATTAGTAATGGACTTGCAATGGCAATTTCAGCACAATGAGAAAAACTGGAAAAGAGAAAAAGTAGAGCTTCTAGAAAAACTTGACAAAGACCGGCGAGAGTGGGAGAGGCAAAAAAAGGATCTGCTCAGGAAGGCAGAACAGGTAAATTATGATATTCTGATTAAAACAAGATACATCTCAGGATGTGTGGCCCAAAGGAGTATTAGGTTTATGCCTTCAATAAAATGTGTTAATCAGAAAAGATGCTACCAGACTCCTTTTTGTTTGTTGCCATCGAAGACTAAGGCAGCTCTCTTTCTACAAATGAAAAGCACCCTTACTAATACCTGGGAAATTTGCTGAAGATTAAAGTTCTTTTCTTTTTTATTTCATTTCTGTCAAAAATACTGTTTTGTTTCTCTCATCACAAGTAAAAAATTTAACAGCAGCGTAATTGTAAACTCCAGCATAAGTACTTACAGGTATTCAGCTATAAGAGATGCCAAGTGTATTTTGAAGTTTCTATGGAACCAGGAGAATTAGGATTTTGCAATCATGATAGTCTTTTGCAACAAAAGTAATAATCTCTTCTGCCATGTTAAAAATTAACCAGTGGCATGAGCTTTCGTGAACTAGTCTTCGCTTTATTAGATACTTTTTTCCTTCATTTTATAGATGCATACTTTAGTCTCAGAAATGTTTGCTTTAAATATTTTTGTAATGAGTCCTTATCTTAGGCAATGTTTTTTCTTTGTTCCCAAATATAGTTACAGTATGTATAATGTTGCTGCAGATCTGCTTAAGGTGTTCATATTCACCAAAGAAAACCTTTTTATGCATTTCCCACCATTTATAACAAAAAGTCAAAAGAAATATTAGAATGTTTAATTCTCATTAAAGTACTTATAATCTAAGTACTTATTTATTTCAGTGATGAAACTTGCTAAATAACTGAGCCATCTTATATCTGATGGCCAGTTTCAAAAAATATGAAAGAATGGATTATCCTGCCTATAGATTATAATATATTGCTCTTCAATATATTGCTATTTTACACAAATAGATGTTTTCACTTAGAGGATATTTCTATCCTGAATTTCTGCCCATAAATTATTTAAACTAGATTTTGTGCTCCTGATTTTCATAATGAATGTTCAAGAAGGCTTATATGTAGTCTCTAAAGATTCATATGCCTAAACACTACTCTTTTATTTTATAAACAAACTGTACTTATAATGTTATATAGATTTCTAGACCAATAATATAACAAAATTAATATATCTTCTTAGCTCCAGGAAAAATACTACAAAATCAATTTATATCTTATTGGCTTTTAAAATCATAATAAAAATGTTTTTCTGCCACTAGCTCACTTTTTCTATCTTCAAAATGTAATACTTTGCTTATCTTCCAATAACATATAAGAAAACTATAAAGAAGACTGGACTATGGATGGATCAGTTACAGAATAACAGTTGGAAATCTGGAATTTTCAACATATATTAACAATGAAACAACATTTGTAGAGCTGGGTGTTTCAGATATATTATTTCCTGTAATTCAGCATCTTTTTAACAACCAAATGACACTTTTATGAAGTTCATTTGTGAATTCAGTGTTTGGCTATGAACAAGGGAAAAAAAGAGGATAATAGAATAGAGCTGGAAGGGACCTTGGAGCTCTTCTAGTCCAGCTCTCTGCTCAAGCAGGAGGACCTATACCATCTCAGACAAGTGACTGTCTAGCATCTTCTTAAAAATCTCCAGTGATGGAGCACCCACAATTTCTGGAGGCAAGCTGTTCCACTGGTTAATTGTCCTCACTGTCAGGAAGTTTCTCCTTAATCCCAGGTTGCTTCTCTCTTTGATCAGTTTCCAACCATTGTTTCTTGTCCTGCCCTCTGGTGCTTTGGTGAATAATGTGACCCCCCTCTTCTTGATGGCAGCCCCTCAAATATTGGAATACTGCTAGGATGTCTCCCTATTTCTTCTTTTCTTTAGACTAGCCAAACCCAAGTCCTGCAGCCGTTCTTCATATTCAAAACAAATGGCAGGCAACATGAGGTAATGATTAAGGTGTTGATCCAGGATAGTCATTCACTTTCAGACCACTCTATTTCACATGATTGTAAGTGTAAGAATAAAATGAAGTAAGAGTCCCATGAGCTTCTAGAGAAAAGGCCGGATGTAGCAAATCTAACAGATAATGACCCTGACAACAACATCAACAGATTCCAAGAGTATAACTGATATGTTAAGGGATCCATTACTTGGCTTTACTATTAGTTGATTAATTATCACAGCTGCTATTTTGTCCTTATTTATTTTGTTGAGGTTTTTATTGTTTTAATGTTTTTTAAATTGTTTTGATATTTTTTTTTTGTAAACCTCACAGAGTTGAGTTGGGCAGCTATAGAAATTGAATAAACAAACAAATTCATAATCCTTAATCATTTTACTTCTGACAATTTAAGTCAGGTTACTGAAAAAAAAGAAACGTTTCTAAAAATACAAAGCGTAACTCATTTGCGGTAGTAGTATTAGCTTATGTATTGTTGACCCACATTTTAAAGGAATAAAACTATTCTCTTTCTTTCAAATGTATGGTTATATTGTCTCCTGAGACACATCAAATCTAAGTTTATCCTACCTGTGACTACAAGGTATTACACATTTTGCAGATCATTTTTGTTATTCTCCAATTATGAAGAGGTGCTTTTTATTATTCCAGGTTGTCACATATAAACATAAAACTCAATGCCAAATAATAAATGCTTACATGGGTCTTAAATTCAGTGTATTCAGTGTATTTAATTCAGACTAGTCAGCACTTAGACTAGTCATGAGACTCACCCTATGTCAGTGTCCATCTAGAAAGAGTTTGACTTTCCTAACGTGGTACAAACTCCAAGTGGAATGATGTCCAATATCCACTCAATATGATATACATGGCATTTGTTCCTGCATACTGTGAATAGAAAACATAACAGTCTAAATGGAATACTTTTGTCAGGATTAATTTTCCATCCAAACTGCGATAGTAGTGCCTGCAAAAAGGAATTCATTGGTTAGACTTTTTAACCACATTATTTTTACCCCCCCCCCAATTGTTATCCTAAAGAAACTATAGGAAAGTGACATTTTAATGCAATAATAGTAGTGCAATTCTTTCTAGTTTTTATTCAAATACTTTAATTTAAACACTGTATAATTTTAATCTCTATCTTTATTTATACTGGGTACAATAAATAAGTTTCATATAAATAATGCTAATATAAAAAAGATAAAAGTAGCTTGAAATATTGAGGAAGACCTTGCATACTTTCTGTCTGTCTCTTAAGAATTCTTAAGTCTCTATATTAATATTTTGTCCATTATTAATTTCTTTCTCAGCCTCCGAAAGTAAATCCACCAAGGGGGGACAGCATCCTTTCTGATTCAAAAGAATCTGCCTTTCATTCATTTTCACATCAAGGGAACCATCATGTGCCTCATCCATTGGGATCAAGGTCCTATTCTGATTCAGAAACCATGCAATTTGAAGATCGATCACTGTCTAAATTGAAGGAAAGTGACAGATGCACTGCCACAGAAAACCTATTTCTAGACACCTTGTCCCTCGATTCTCCAGATGATTCTGATGAACCACAATCTCAGAAAGTGGAACAAGAGAGGTTCTTAACTTGTGTAAATGAGGTAATGTGGCTTGACTTTTATGCTATCAGTTACATGGTAATTAATACTGCTATCATGACAAATATTTTCATCAAATGCCTATAGTTTATAAGCCAGTGGCATCTTCATCCTGATCTTTATTACCTACTATGAATTGAAATCAAAATCAAGAGTGTGTAAAGCATAAGCACTATACAAAAACAAAGTAGTAACATAGTCAAATAATATTTCTAAAACACAGTAGTGAAACTATGCAAATAATGGGAAATTAGTGTAATGTTAACATAACATTACACCTTCTTATATTGTTCTCTCGGCAGCCTGTTCTTGTGGATATCCTTAATGTAAATCAATGTTTGAATATTTGTTTTATTTATTTGGGTATTTGCAGCCATAGGCAAATAAGCTAAATTAGAGTGAAAGGATTTCCCAATAGAGATATGTATGTATGTATGTATGTATGTATGTATGTATATGCATATGTGTGTGTTTGTGTGTGTGTGTGCACAAACATATGCACATTTCACAAACAAAAACAAATGTTAAAATGTGAAGAATTTCCTGAATCATTTTAAGGCAAATTTCAGCATACCAAGAGAAATTAGGGGAAGGGAATTCTAATTTGGAGAAAATTAGATGGATCTTTCTTTAGAGGAGATTGCCATTCTGTGGCAAATATAAGCCCTTCCATGGACTTGAAAATCTTACCTATCAAAGTACCAGGACAAAATGTTCTTCACAAGATAGGAAAGTTCTCCATGGGGAACACTGACTGGGTGATCCAGTTCTTTTCTTATATGTACATTCCTGGCTTGTAGTGAATTCCACTGGAAGAGAAAAAGAACATTCAATGGGATATACTTATGCTATATTTTTGTAGATGACCACTTTTGGAGTAGAAATATTCTTATAGATGTTGACATAATTTTAAAAATTGCCCACAAACTTAATCTGGAGACCAAGGCAATTGCTTTTTTGCATGATCTATAGGAGTCCATGCTGGCAATGCATCT